>NC_081406.1:194941728-194964228 GCF_030272615.1 Cryptomeria japonica
TTATTTATCTCCTCATTAAAAAAAACAAATTTTATGGAGAATTAATAAATAAATTTTATTAATTTATTATTCATATTTGTCAATTAGGTAATCAAATAAAATTAATTAATTTAATTAATAGGTAAAAGGAATAAATAAATAAATATTAATTAATTTATTTAGAAGAATTGATAGTAGGAAAGGGGATTTAAATAATTAATTAAGGAGGCAAATAAGTCAAACTAATGTCCAGAGACCTCAATTTGGTCAAACTAAGTCAGATTGAGTCAAATTAGGTGAAATTGGGAAGAATTGGGAAGAAATGGGAAGAAAATGGGAAGAATTGGGAGAATTGGGTCAAAATGGGTAAATTAGGTCAAAGCAAGTCAAAGGACATGAAATGGGGATTAAATGAAGCCATGGGACAAGAAATGGGGTCAAAATAATGTCATGAGATTGAAATTTGGACAAAATGATGCCATTTGGACAGGTTAATGATATTGCAAGATTGAAATGGGAGCAAATTGATATCAATAGGACATGTTTTGAGACAAACTGATGTCATAAGATCGAAATAGGGATAAAATGACATCAACAACATAGATTTTGGGACAAATTGATATCATAGAACTGAAATGAGGACAAAATGATATCAACAAGATAGGAAATGGGAGAGAAGAAATGAGACAAGACTAACAAATAGTAAAGACTACACGTGTAATATGTTAAAAATAAAAGATGCAGGTGTTGACCATTTTTTAGTGTCTACAAAGATTATTCTCGAGCTATCAAATCTAAAACTTTTACCTAATGCACTCAAATTGATCTTTAGCCTAATCTTGATTCCTTTTTTTAACGAAGTGTACAAAATCTTCATATTTAATTATACATATAATTTGGGACCTTTATGTGTGTGTGTTGTTTGAAGAGGTCAAACAATCCAAGAGATTTAATGTAGTCTAAGTAATCTCCAACACAAGATCTCTCTCTCTCTCTCTCTCTCTCTCTCTCTCTCTCTCTCTCTCTCTCTCTCTCTCTCTCTCTCTCTCCACATATGTGTGTTTGTGGATGTGTACAGGTGTAAATATTGAATGTATTCACTATTTCATGTTAAATATAAGTATTTCTCTTGTGTTGGATTATTTTGCCTACATCTTAACATGTGTAGATTGATAAATTTATTTGAACATTAATTGAGCATGTTGAGTTCATTTATTTTAATGCAATAGTCAAGAATAAATCTTTTATTAATTTGAGTTTTCTAAATGATATTAGGAATTTATACATTATTGTTTAAGTAATCTGTTAGGATGTTTATCTCTTATCAATGATATTCTTAATGTCAAAGTGGACTTGTAAACTACATAAGGTTCATGTTCCTAATAAAAAGTGATGAAATGGATTTCTTTTCTAGAAATTAAACTCAAGACTTGGATAAATTGTCCCTTGGAAGAAAACTAGTTGGTTTTAAATATTTAGTTAGAAATTTATAATAATTAGTTAAGTGTGAATTATCTAGACAGTTTGACATGAAACGTCTTATAGTGTTGCAAAAAGGTGCATCAAAATTAAAATGGATACACAAATAGAAATTATGGTTTAGTGGAAAGAACTATTTTGTAAAGGTTTAGGATGTAGGATAGTGAACCTATATGTGCTCTTTTTTTCTTAATTAAAAAGTTATCTACTCAAGGATGTCGTTAAACGAAAGAAAAAATTAAATAAATATGTAAAATTTCTCATGTTCTAGTGTTGCTAGCTACATCATGTACATGGAATGGTTTACATAGTAAATCTAACTTTATATATTCACTAGAAATGTCTAGTATATTTTAAAGTTAAGATGATTTATTTTTATGAATAGCTCAATTCGACATGGCAACTGGTCTTTGGACATGTACAAATGTAGAGATTTAGAGATTGAGATTGATTTTAGCTGACCCTTCGACCATAGGGGTGTATAGGGCTAACTATGAGAGTATTTTAGATATTTTATATTAAATTAGACATTCATTAGGGACCATCCAAGCATATTATGGTGAGACTTTAGTTTCCATTCTTTCCCAAATGTGGTAAGAGGTCTCTACTGATATTCCTCTGAGCAGAGTGTAGCTACAAGTTCCAAAAGAAATTATCAAAACATAATGTTAGATCTCTAGTGAGGATATATAAGGTAATCATATGTGTATGCTCTAGGATGGCCCTATTGATATATACCCATTATTTTATTGTACATGATCATTATCCAAATAATAACCAATTCCATTATATTTTGTATAACAATTATATGTTGAGGTTCATTTAGGCCTTGACATGAACTACTGTGACTTACTATCTTTTTGGGGGTAGAGGTGTGGTAGGTTTTGTGATAGGGCTACTTATTGTCATGCAAGTCAAGATCCTCTAGATTTTAGAACCTTGGTTGGGATAATACACCTATTATTGCTCCATCCCCAAGCCCATTGTTGATCAAGGTGTCATTGATTCCCAATAAGAAGCAATTGACAATATTTTTGAGATTATAGTGTAGATTGAGAGGATATTTACAAATCTCATGGAGTGATACCCATTGCATTATCCATATCACATATCATTGGTTCAATTAGATCCCTATGTCAATAAAGGCATCGTGATACCCACTGATATAGAGAGTATTATAGGCGAGGGTCAAATTCAGAGCAGGGAAGTTTTTACCTAAGGACTTGATGAGAGCATACACTTTGATTTCATCATGGCTAGGGGTCCTTTTAGTAGATGTTAGTTCATATATGTGTCACTTGTGTTGAGATTAGAGAGCCATGCAGGTCAATCGCAACATTTTGTTCATTATGTCATTGTTGCATGACTTGATCCATCTACTGATCATTTTGTTGTTGCATAGGTTGATCCACTTAGTGATCATTCTTACTTTTTCATAGGTGGATCCTTCTATTGATCATTCTGATACTTTATAGGCAAATCCACATATTGACAATTCTACTATTATTGCACAGGTTGATCCACTTGCATATTATTTTGCCAGTGTTTCTCTTACATCTAGTCATTCACTTGAGTACCCAGTACGAATGATGGGATCTTTAGGTTTTATGGATATGTTGACTTTAGACTTATCGTTGTCATAACAATTGCATAGTCCACTGCACACACCATTATTTTGGCTAGTTAAGGATACATATATAAACGTGTTGGTGGATACCATCATTGTAGGAGATTCTCCACTTGATACATAGGTATGTATATTTACATATGATTCAAAAATTTAATTTTTTTACTTTTTAATCTAACTTTTAAAAAGTTATATACATGTACAATTTTGCTAGTCCAATGTATATTATAATTTATATATTGTAATAGAGGTAGTTCATGTTACTTCTAGTATGAGGGTAGACCATGTACGCACATGTGATTCACCTAACGGTAATGTTAGTTGACGTGTGAGTTTTAATTTAGATTGTGTGTGTTCTAGTGTGTGTTTGTGTGTATATATGTTTATTTGTATATATGTAGGTAGTTCATGTTACTCCTAGTCTGAGGGTGGAGCATATATGTACACGTAATTCACTTGATGGTAATGTTAGCTGACATGTAAGTTTTGATTTAAATCACATTTTTCTTGTATGTGTGTGTGTGTGTGTGTGTTTATTGTACACATAGGAAGTTCACTCATGCTTTCAAATGTATAATCACACACAAACACACACACACACACACACAAGAAAAATGTGATTTAAATTAAAACTTACATGTCAACTAACATTACCATCAAGTGAATCACGTGTACGCATATTCTCTACCCTTAGACTAGGAGTAGCATGAACTACCTACATATATACAAATAAACATATATACACACAAACACGCACTAGAAACACACGATTTAAATTAAAACTCACATGTCAACTAACATTACTGCTAGGTGAATCACATGTGTGTACATGGTCTACCCTCATACTAGAAGTAACATGAACTACCTCTATCTACAATATATAAATTATAATATACATTTGACTAACAAACTTGTACATGTATATAACTTTTAAAAAATTAGATTAAAAAGAAAAAAAAATAATTTTTGAATCATATGTAAATGTACATACCTATGTATCAAGTGGAGAATATGCCACTATAGTAACAATACTCACAATGATCTTTTTTTTTCTTGAGGAACAAGGCTCCTTTTATAGGCAAAATGGTTGATTGAAGGGTCAAGATTGATTTGACTTATGGAGGGCTGGGATTGCATGAGAGAGGCATGATCCTCAGTCTATGTTTGCAACTTCCACCATTGCAATGGTGACAAGTGGCACCCTGAGAGGGTTTGAGAGGATAGGGGAGAAGCATTAAATGCTTGAGGGGACATGAGGGTAACCTCTTGTGGTTGGGTTATTGGATAAAGACTTTATCCAATGGTAAAGCTATTATCCAATGGGTAAACTCTTGTGCAAGTTTTACCCATGGTTAGGCCTTGACTAAAGGGGTAAGATCCATGTGGGTTAACTTGTTGAAGAAGGGAAGCATTTAAGACTTTGTAAGTGTCTTAAATGGGTGAGATGATGGGTTGGGGGTTAATTTGGGTTTAGGATTGTGCATGTGATTAGAAGGGGGTTTAGGTCAATTTAGAAGGGCTTAGAAGAATCTAGAAGAAGGTTAATGAGCAAGTGGGCTTTGCAAGTGGGTGAGGATTTAGGATTTTTTAAATAAATAATTTATTCATTCAAAATAATGGTGCAACTTGCATTTGTAGGAGAATGCAAGTGGATTGGAGATTTTAAATAAATATTTGATTTATTTAAATAGGGATTTTGGTTAGGCATTTTAAATAAATGTTTAATTTATTCAAATGAAAGGAAAGGGGGTGATTAAATAAATTGAGAGATTTATTTAATAGTTGGACTATAGTTAGTAATTTTAATTTAAATAAAATTTTAAAATTTATTTAATTAAAATAGTAGAATCAGGTTGAAATGAATTAATTAAATGTAAATTTAATTAATAGAAGAACGTTAGTGCATTAAACAAATATTAAATATTTATTTAATTTAGTGGACAAATTTATTCATCTACAATATATATGTAGGTAGTTCATGTTATTCCTAGTTTAAGGGTAGAGCATATATGTACACGTGATTCACTTGATGGCAATGTTAGTTGACATATAAGTTTTAATTTAAATCACACTTTTCTTGTATGTGTTTGTGTGTTTATTGTACATGTAGGAAGTTCACTCATGCTTGCAAATGTATAATGTATGTATATATTTATTCTAATTTAATCACTTTTACATGTTGTATATATATTTGTAGAACTCAACACATTTATTAGAGAAGGATTCTTACTCAAAGGGTCACTTGACTGAAAGTTTACATGGTGATGAGGCCACGTAGTTTGTACACATGTTTCAGATTTATGTCAGCCTTTAATGCACGTGCATGTTTTAGATATATAGATGTTTGATCTAGATAAATCATGCCACATGGGTCTGTATTATTTTTCAGTGAATCATATATTTATGTTTGAGAAAAATAACAATCATGTGGCATGATATGCATGTTTATGTTTATCTTTTATAGATATCTCATAGATTTTATAGTTATATGTGTTTTATGTTGGGCGCATGTGTTATGAAAATATATGTTTATATGTTTGTGTTATATATTTTTTACATGACGTGTTAAATGTCTATTTTTCTTCAAACGTTATGTTTACATTTATGTTTATAAACTTATTTTAAATTATATATTTTAATGTTATAAATCTTGTGTGTGTATTTGAGATCATGTAGTTTAAAGAAAAGTATAAATTCAATATAATCCCTAGTTAGGTACATGTAAATTGTGACCTAAATTAAAACATTATGATTTAAATTAAAATATTATGATTTAATACTATCTAAACATGCGATTCAAATTAAAACACCGTGTCTAAAGGTAATTTGATTCACCATTAATTTTCTCATATGGTAGATTGTCATAACCCAGTTTATTAATTTCAATTATTTGCTCAATTAAATATATAAAAAATTATAAAATTGTTAATTCTACTATTTATTAAAAAAAAAAACCTTTTGCATTAATTAAATTTTATTAAGAAATCTCACTCAAGACTTTATTAGAGTAAAGGAAGTAACCATTATTCATGCTAAATTTGTAAGGGATAAATTAAGAGGGGAGGCATCAACAGTTAGGAATGGAAGAGAAAAAATGTAGAAATTGAAGAGGAAAAGAAAACTATGTTCAAATAAAATTGCTACCACAATTCACTCCAATATGGACTAGTCAAAGTGATCATTAATATTAGTAGGGTGTTGGTTGGTCATGGAGAGAAGAGAAAATTGACACATAGTGGGGGAGGGGGCGGTGTATTTTTAGAAGAGATGAGTTAAAAAAAAAAATTCCATGCGGAGATAAAAATGACTTTTTATGTATGACTACTATTAAGCATTAAAAACAAGGAGGTAAGATTGAAAATATATAGGGGAAGTTACTTTGGAATTAGGAGAGCATGGATATATTAGTGGCTTGTAGAGGGTGTTTTCATGGAAGATGGAAAAAAATGGAGCCTATGAAATAGGTATATGAATTATGGATGAGTTTTAGTAGACCAAACCACTCCTTGTATGTACTATACCAAGTCTTCATTGAACGAGAATGACATCCGTTTGTAATTTATGAAAAAACAAGAATTAGGGTTTCATTAAGTAAATCCATTAAACAACCCAATTACCCAAATTACATTAAAAGAGGGTTGAACCCAATAGATCTAAGCTCAATCCCAACGGGAAAGAGTCTGAGATTTTGATTGGATTCAACTAGTTGGTATTAATTATCCTCTTTCTAAGTTGAATGGTACTACAATTGTGAAATTAGGGAAAAACCATGAATTATTGAAGTAAACTGATAGAAATAGTAAGCTACAAATGTCCCACTCAGCCACAAACTTGGATCTAGGAAAAAAGAGATGTCTAGAACCAATTCTTAAAAGTTTGACCTATTTTTTCAAGACCAGGTAGAACAAATCTTCCTTGGTCCTCTGAATTTTCATCCATCGAAAGTTAAACCTGTTCATCACTATCAACTATGTCAGATTTCCTGAGTACAACTTCACACCTGTTTCTTACACATAAAAAGAAAGGGAAATGTGTTGAGAATATGGGTTTACCTTAGGTCAAAGCTTGGTTTTGAAATTAACCATGAAATTGAATTGACAAATACAATGAAAGACTGAAATAAAGTGCTTTCCTTTTGAGGCAAAGACTGAATCTAAAATGTAATAATTGAAACCACAATGTTTACCTTGATGAAGTTTTGTTTGTCTTCACACAAAATTTTTAGGGTTTCATGTAGGATGTCTTCATAAAACATTGATCATGAATTCCATCTTCAATGCTTGAACTTGACTTCACTTCTACTCCAATGCTTGATGAATGACCAATTGCTTGCTCACTTGAATTTTCTAGAATGTAATTGAGATCTTGATTTTGATTATATTTCAAATGAGAGGGGTAGACCTCCTTTTATACTTGACTGTTGAAAATCAAATTGAATTTTCGCAATTGGCCGACATGGGATCCAAATTCCCACTCATTAATGATGACTGTTATGAGGCTTCAATTTGGGGCTTAATTGAGAGGCTCAGGGCATGGTATGCCCTAGTCCTGATTTAGGACTAGGGTGTGGAATAGCCTGGTCCTAGAAATCAAGACTCGAGATTAGGAGGAGAATTGGGAAATTGATGAAAATGCAGGATAAATGGGTTATGTGAGCAAAATTAGCATTGCAATTAGGCCTTGGAAACTAGAACACCAAAGCAAGGCCTACGTGAGGAAAAAATCATAAGCAAGTACAATTTAGGATGCTACACTGTCCATGCATCCCAGTGGAGTTCAAGGACAAAGAAAGGAATATATATTTAGTTAGAAATCAATCTCAAACCATAAAAAAATGCAAAGGTACACAAAGATTTAAAGAGGTAGACTATGTTACATATATGAGTTCTTTTTGTCATTGATGCCAAACTTGTTGGTCTAATATCGAGCTTGTTGATCTGAATATGTAAACTGGTGACATTATTTGGTTCAAATGTGGTCTAGTATAATGCAATAATAGTAGGTAAGTGTTGTAGCCTATTTGTGAATGCTTCAGAACATATGTAAAGATGTATCATGATGTTTATGGAGTGTTGGTGATGATCTTTGTGATCCACAATTGGTATTTAGCTATGTTTAATTGTTTTGATGACAATGTATAGGAATCTGCATTGCATTCCTATGACTAATAGTATTTGGAGATGTGGCTCGATGATTTAGTGTTGTGGATATTTGTTGATGCTATCTTGGGTATCTACAAGTATCTTTGGTGGTCTGCATTGTAATTATAGTTAGTTGTTGTAGACACAAGATTTATCACTTATGGTTCATAAATTTATTCCCATTATTCATCTATTTTGGCTATTTAAATTAATTAAATAATTCATTATTATTTAATTGAACATCTTTATTCCTCAATTTTATAGTCTATTTCCTAAGGTATTTAATTTATGTAATCAATGCTACCTCTAATACCTTCATCTATTTAATAAAATAAAACTCCTTTCTTATTTAATTAAATCCCCATCACCCTTTTCCTCCAATTTTGAATTAAAATTAATTCAAAAAAATCTATTTTTATTTCATCCAGTTGCATTCTCCTAACTTTCCAATTGCATCCTAATCCTTATCACTAAGCATGTGCACACACTTAATCCTTGATTAAGTGAAGTCAACTCCTCACATCACATCAAGCACATGGGCTTCTTACACAAGCACGTGGGCTCGTCCCCTCAAGTAACCAAAAGGATTTTTTAATTCCTTTATTCCTCTCCTTTATCCTCAACCATAGATATTAATCAATAAATCTCAACCATTCATCCAATCTCATCCAAAATCCTAGAAATCAGACCCTTAATCATTTTTATCGCTCTCACCCATTTTTCATTTGAGCACTATTATATTGTCGAAAACTTAACTGAGCACACATCCAATCCTACATCAAAGGAAAAATTGTTGCATCAAGGAAATGAAACCCTTAACCATTTTTATCTCTCACCTATTTTTCATTTGAGCATTGTCATATTACCGAAATCTTAAGTGAACACACATCTGATCCTACATCAAAGGATGAATCATTACATCAAGGAGACTACTTTGTTACTATTTTGGTTTGCATTTCTTGTTTGTTTTTATTCTTCTTTCATCTTATCATGATGTTGTTGTAATTGTGTGTGTTTGAGTGTTTTAAATATTTTTATTGCATTCCTTTGAAATCATATTTTATTGCACACATTCTGACACACCCGATGGGACCCATGTCACAGTTTCAAACTAATATTTTTTATGTTTTTAAGAAATTTTATATCTAAAAGTCACAGTTTGGTGAGTTTGATCACACTATGGTAGGATTTATTTTGTACCCATATACTCATGTAGAAAACCATTTAGTCTATGCTTGTTAGAACCGATGAATCTCTTTAAGGATTGGCGGGTTCACTTTGAGAACCAACAAATTTTCTCTATGGTTCGATGGATTTTCTCTAGAAGGACCAACAAATTTGTTGGCATCTTCCCATTACACATTTCAGAAGATTCATAGATAGAGAGTTATTGTCTAGTAGGTGTTCTCTAAGAATCAACAAATTTTCTTTGTGGTTTGACAAGTGCATTCATAAAATTAGCAAATTTTCTCTGTTAATTGGTAGGTGCACTTTGAGAACTAGCGGATTTGCTTGGTGGTTTGGTGGGTTTTCTAAGGATTGACATATGCGCTTTGCTAAATTGACAAACTCTTCATTATGTAATTTAGTGGGATCAACTTGTCGACTGGCAGGTTTGATACTATTTTAGTATGACTATTGAAAAATATAGTCAAATGTGTAAATAAATGAGTGCTTTGCTATTCAACGAGTGTGCTCTATTATTCAACGAGATTGCATAATCTAGAAAATTCAACTTATATTCCAATAAAATAACTCTCTCTTATAGTGGCATTGCAATTTTTGGTGGGAGCGCTCTGTATTTCAGTAAGATAGCAAGTAAATTAGTGAGTGCACTCTGTCATTTAGTATGTCGCAATCATATATAAATAATAAGTTTGAAGTCAAATTTTGTATAATTTTCCTTTACCATTTGGGGGTATAACAAAAAATTTCTCTAGGTGTTTCCCCCCTAAATACCCACCAATGAGGGATTGAATCATCTCCTCACACCCCACTTATCATTGGGTTGAGTGCTTCAAACTGGTGCATGAGCACCTAGGCTACCATCAAGCCTTTATGAGGCAAATTTTGAATCTTTTGTGTTTTGAAATATGAAGGTTAAAATAAGGTCTTGAAAGGCCATATAAGATTTAATAAGGTCATTGAGACCAATGGTTTGTATGCTGAGTCCTAATGGGGACCATGTTGGCACATATTGACAAAATATGCCTAATGTGGGAAACATGTCTCAATAGGTCAAATATGATGTTTAATGATGTATAAGGGTATTTTTGGATCTATTTGGACCTATTTGTGTAATTTTTGAGTCATATAAATCATAGGTTGGGTCTAGGATTAAAGTTAGCCAAAGTTGTCAATATTGTCAAAAATTACTCAATGCATCTTTTTGTGTTTAAAGGGGTGATTAGGTGTTGGTTAGTAATGAAAGATCAAATGTTGGTTCTAACCATTTGGGAAGGAATTAATACATTTAAAGAAGCCTTTCCACAACCTAAGTAAAGGTTGATGTGTATTGGAGAAGAAGACAATCAATAAAATTCATTGTTTATTGCACTTTTCTTGAGAACTCCCACATAACAGTATGTTCAAACTCATTATTCACCATTAAAATGCATTGATCCATCCATGGAGTTGATTTTTAATTGAAAGAGGGTGAATATAGTTTAATTTTTCTTTTGTGGCATTTGATTTCATTAAGAATTTGAAGAGATATCTTATTTTTTGTAAAAATTGTCCAAAACCCTACCTAGGGTTGTCAGTGAACAATAAAAATGTAAAACTCTTTTGTTTTTCATTATCAGACCCCCAAAATGGGTTTAATTATGTATTTTAGTTTACTCTTTCATTTTATATTGGTTTTAGGTCTCCATGATGCATTTTACACGTGCCCATTGATGTCAAAGTGCTGATTTGATAGTGCACAGTCTGTAAACACTAAGGTTTCATGAAGATTTGAATGATATAAAAGCAACAAAGGTGTTGAATTGTGTTTTAAGTGAAGAGAGAGATGAGTAGGGGTCCCATTGGAATGATCCAAGTGTGATATGATCAAAGAAGATAATTAAACCATGTTGTTTTATGATTGTCCTAACATTTACAATGGTTGTCCTAGTTTTGACAATATATACCAAACATTGCACTTTACAAGTTTAAGAAGGGGTTGAGTGTGGAGTATAAAGGTCAGAGGATAGTAGGTATTATTCTCATCTTCACCACTTACATTTTTGGGGTTGAGAACACTTTGTGTAATAATGACTATTCCAAAGTACATGACTGTCATAAAACATGTCAAGACTATCCTAATGGGTAGTGTACTGTTTGTGAATGAAGAGTAACCATATTGGGTTGGCTGGGTGGGTATAGAGTCAAGAGTAGAAGTTTTGTGAATTCCTTGAATTAATTTCCAAGAGTATATGTGGTTGGAGTATTCTTTGTATGTTGGAATGGAGTTTGGAGTCCTAATTGGGTATGGTGTTGAATGAGTGACTAGTTGGGAGACTTATGGTATTTGAATGTTGGAGGGTTTGGATTTGGGTTCATACGAGTTGATGAGGGCTATATGAGCATGTTATAATGAGTGGAAGGGGACTAAGAATAATGAGGGTGTTTTGATGTATTTTAACCTTATGAGTACTCACAACCTTGTGAGGAGTCCTGTGAGGTTTTAGAGGGTTATCACCTTATTGTATAGGTGAGTTGGGAGAAAGATCTCCCCTATTGGTTGAGTTCCTTGGATGCTCTGCATCACAAACCCCTTTGGGTTAACCTGTCACTATATTTTTATTGGCATTTAATTTTTTTCTTGTGTAGTTTGTCATTAATTGCCAAAGATAAAATCATAAACTACTTATGCATCTTCTTGCAACATTGTAGTCAAAGACAACCATTTTATCACTTGTATAGTATGAAAATGGAACAAGGTAGACCAATATCCACTTTCTTGCCAACATTGGAATACAAAATCACCTAGAAGAGTGATCATATTTGACTAAATCTTGTAAAAGAGAGTCAAATGATACTTCTACGGTTTTTGTTCCTTCATTTCTATGGAAAGTGAATGAACTATGGGGATATATTGAAGTGATGTAAAACTATGGCTAATGTATGAAGAAAGTAAACACTTAAGTTGTTGTAAATTATTGACAGATAATCAAAAGTGTTGTAACAGACATAAAATAGAGCAAGAAATCTAACCATGCACCTATGACGAAAAATCTAATGCTGATTTGGTAGGATTGAGGTGCTAGAATGCCTTGGACTTCTAAGATTTGTTAAGTTTATGGTGCTCGATTTTCCATAGGAAATGAATCAATCATTATTGCCCTCCCAACCATAGATGATAAATGGTTATCATATCCCTTCAGCACTGCTTATACTCCATAAATCATATTGTGTGTTATATATTATCTTTTCAAGAGAGGAAGATTAATCTTCGTTTATATCTTTTGTGATGCCCCTTCACCAAGAGACACCACTCTTC
This sequence comes from Cryptomeria japonica, assembly GCF_030272615.1. NCBI lineage: Eukaryota > Viridiplantae > Streptophyta > Pinopsida > Cupressales > Cupressaceae > Cryptomeria > Cryptomeria japonica. The sequence continues at coordinate 194,954,438 of NC_081406.1, forward strand.
CAAATTATTATATTTTTAATATAATATAATTATTATAATAATACAATATAATTATTATAATAATACAATATAATTGTAATATAATTATATTATCGCATAATAATATAATCATATTATCTCACAATAATAATATAATAATTATATAGTCCAAGGGGTTGAGCTTAATTGGTTAAAACACTGGGTTCTCACTGTGGAGACCCAAGTTCAATTCCCAATAAGGACATCTAAAATGAATTCTAAGTTGTGACTCTTGGCCTTCCATAAAAATGGGGAAGGTCTAGGGTCAATCTAATCAAACATAATAATAATAATAATTCAAAATACTGTGGCTTTGGCCTATTACCTACCAAAAAAATATATATAATAATTATATAATATACTTATAATATTACATAATAATATAATTATATTATTTCACAATAATAATATTAATATAATTATTATATCATAATAATTATATTATCACAACCTTTAGGTTATATATGTCGGCCTGAAGGAATCCGGCCATAGCTACAATAACATTAACACTCTCTCTTAGCTAGGGAGGAATCCTTCTTGATATTTATATTTAATGAAGCACTTTTTCATTAGGTTGGCCCAAACAAGGATTTGAATTTAGCTATAAACATCAACACTCCCTCTTAACTAGGGAGGAAACCTCCTTAACCTTTATAAGTTACATCACCTCATTGTGATGATTGTCCACAATGGCTACATCCATATGTGGAAAAGAAAGATATCACCTCACTGCAATATCAAACATTATGGCTTATCCACATATATCACCTCACGTGATATCCACCATAGATATCTCCTCATGTAATATCCACCATTATGGCTTATCCATAGATATCACCTCACATGATATCCACCATTGTGGCATATCCATAGATATCATCTCACGAGATATCAACCATTATTGTGAGATTGTCACCTCACAATGATGGTAAGATGCACAAGTGTTCATCATTGTGAGATCATCACCTCACAATGATATTCACCATGGCTCATCCAAAGGGTAAACACACTAGTACAAGAAAATCACTACAGACTCTCATGTGGTGTTGTCATGTCATTACACACTTGACATCCACCATGAACCATAGCAGAGGGTGGAGATAAGGGCTTACACCTCAAGTCTCTCTCAAAGAGAAATGCATTACAAGGGCTAATTCCTCTAACTTCTCTTTCACAAAGAAGAATGCATTTTATCACATAATAAGAACATCTGAATTTTAAGACTCCCTCTCAACAAGGGCATCATTCTCACAACTTTGATACAATAAATTACAGTGGCTCCAATGTTTTACCAAACAAAGAGCGTTCGAAGCCACACTGCTTCACAAGCTTGTTGATCATTTGCAAAGGACTTGAAACGCTCCATCAGTCACTCAAGCTCCCTCTGAATCTCTAATCCGGTATGAAGGAAGAGTCACTATAGAGTATTCGCACGCTCGAACCAAGCAATATACTAGACATGCTTTGGCCAATGCAAAGAAAGAACCCATGGATTTCAGTCACATCAAGCTCATTGTCTGTTTATTTCTGTGATAACTCTGTCACATACGACTCCTTGTCTCCTGTAGAGTTTCTTAATTACTTGCAAAAGTCTTCAAAATTTAAAAATCATACAGAAAAGATACTCCATCCTAGCCAAGTATGAACATTTCCAGACAAATGTTGTTTCCCAGGGATTTCCTAACAACCATTCTATATATTTGACAAGCACCTCTTCCACAAATGTATCAACGTCAAAATGTGTCAATCCCTTGTATCTGATCATGTTTGGAAATATTAAAACAACTTCATTTGAAGTTTTAGTTCCATCTCGCCCTTCAAATATAGTCAGATGTGTCTTCCGTGGAATCTCATTCTTGTGAGCTTTAAGAGCAGCGGCAAGGATCCTAGTAAGGTGATCGAATTCAGCAGCCTCCACCTCAGGAGGCCAACTATCAAGGTTCTTATAGCAAAGAAACGCGTGGTGGTCATAAGCCTGCACAGATCTCACCAGAGGCTATGAATACATTTCAGGTTGTGTCCCTGATTTTGATCTACAATCTGGAGAGACCACACTCATACGAATAACCCCAAGAAGTCATCAAAGTAATTATTTGGGGTGCAAGACTTTAGAAACTAAAAGTCCTGATAAAAAATATATCAATGCAATAATTGGAGCGCAAAACATAAAACTCCAATATGCTACCAACCTACACAATATAATTGAACCTAGGCTGTCAAACATTCGCCAAAGCGTGAGTGACAAATGCCTCTAGGATTTGAATGCGAACCAATCATGATCAAGCAATATCCATGGCCAAGATGGATTGACCAAGCAATGATTATTTCCACCAATAATAACATCGATCAAACAAAATATGGAATTGCTCTAGTAAATGCAAAGGAGTGTTGCTCTTTGAAATTGATTAGACTGTTTGACAAAGTATTGAGACAAACAAATAATGCTTTTGTCTATATTTGTGAGCATTTAAATCAAAATATGAAAGCCAATCCAAATCAAAATAATAAACACTATCTGCAAAAAAATGAATCTTAGACGCTTTTGAGATTTTGTATCTTCCATTGAACAAGACTTTGTCACATCTTTCTTAACTGTATCGATGTCTACATCCCACAATACTCACAGGACTATAACTTGCTTGGATTGAGAGGAAATCTTAGACAAAGTGCCTTCTTGTGAACCACTATGAAAGGTATCTCCATTGAGAAAGCCATGCTCATCAGGCTTAATACGAAAATATGAGGCCTCCAAATTGACAAATAAAATCAAACACACCAACAACAATGAGAGAACAATGATCAACTCTTCTATTATTTCTTGGCCTTCACTATGATGATATTTGAGAATGACTTCTTTTAAGGCTCTACTAACTTGATCAATCATTCAATGATCAAAAAATTAAAATCAATGAACCTGGGACCTGTGTAAGGAAAACTAAATAATAGGCACATAATCCTTGATGCTTTGATACCATGTTAAGTTTATGGTGCTCGATTTTCCATAGGCAATGAATCAATAATTGTTTCCCTCCCAACCACAGATGATAAATGCTTATCATCTCCCCTGAGCACTTCTTATACTCCATAAATCAGATCGTGTGTTATATATTATCTTTTCAAGAGAGGAAGATTAATCTTCCTTTATATCTTTTGTGATGCCCTTTCACCAAGGGATGCCACTCTTCCAAAATATAATATAATAATTATTATATATATATATATATATATATATCATATAATAATACAATATAATTATATTATCACATAATAATATATTTATATTATCTCACAATAATAATATAATTAATTGAGAATTTTGCCAGTTTTGATAATCTGCTTTATGATAACATAGTTGGTCATAGTTTGGATGATATTGAAAACATTGAGCACCGATCAACACCTTTAAAGGGTTTAAGAAAACTAACACTGGCAGAGTGACAAGAGTTAATGGTTGAAGAAGAGAATGCAGTTGCTTCCCCTTATAACTCATTCTTGGAAGAAGAGCAAATCAAGGGAGGTTTTTATTTCTCTCAAACCTTGTCTATTTCACAAACCCCTACTTCAAACAAAGTAGAAAAGATAATACCCAAAAGAAGAGGGCATAAATATAAGAGTGATAAAGCCAAAGAGGAAATAGAAGCATGAGTACAATCCACAATTGAGGAGAAGTTCACAGTATCAAAAAGAGTTACAAGGAGAATTGAGTGTTCTCCTTAGCAACAATGAAAGTCTTATCATGGAATGCCAGGGGTATAAACGCCTCTGACAAAAGAAAGAGAATCAAGTTACAACTTGATTCCTCTCAAGCGGATGTAGTAATCCTTCAAGAGACTAAATTGTCAGATGAAAATTATTAGAACTTAGTAGCCAAATGGGCACAATGGAAATCAGTTCATAGTCAGGGTATAGGAGCTTCAGGTGGTCTCACTGTGCTATGGAATCCAAAACCAATTGTAGGAAAACTAGTCAAACAAGGAAGTAATTGGCAGTTAATACAGATACAACATTTTGACTTTTTTTCAACCCACTAAATATCTATGGCCCAACTCCTACACAGGACAAGAAAAACTTATGGTCTTTGATTACCTCTTTTATTCAACAATTTGCAGATCAGAATATGATCTTGGGAGGAGACTTTAGTGCATTAACATCCTTAGATGAAAATAAAGGTGGTATATGTCCTCCTATCAGGACCATGGAAGATTTTAAAGAATTCATAAATGATAATGACTTGATTGATATTGCTCCTCAAAATGGTAGTTTTACTTGGACCAACAAGCGACCTGGTTTTTTACAAATTGCACAAAGATTAGATAGATTTCTTATATCGCATGGTTGGAGGACTCAAGATTATTCTTTACAATCTCAGATTCTTTGTTTTTCAGACCCAGATCATTTTCCCATCTTATTGAGCATCAATAAAGTGGCAACTTTGTCAAATGGTAAGCACAAGTCCTCCTTTAAATTTGAGAAAATGTGGCTCCGACATCCTCACTTCCAGTTTTTGTTTAGATAGTGGTGGGTGAGTGCTCCTCACAATGATGGTACCAAGATGTTTAAGTCCCAAGAAAATACGACATGTTAAAGCTCAAATTAAGGAATGGAATAAACAAGTTTTCAAGAACATTTTTGCTCAAAAAATACTTGTTGAAAATCAATTATCTCTAATGAATGAGCATATCATCTCTAAAGGACTATATTTTGACTTGTATGTTAAACAAAATCAACTCCAAGAGGATTGGGAAGAGCTTTGTAAAAGGGAGGAGGAATATTGGAGACAAAAATCACGAGAATTATGACTTAGACAAGGGGATAAAATCACAAAGTTATTTCATATTACAAAAAGACAAAAATGAGCAACCAGTACAATTTTTTCTATTAAAGAAGCCACATCAGGTAATGTTCTATCATATGCACAATAGATTCAAGATGAGGGAGTAAGTTATTTTAAGAACTTGCTGGCTCCCTTTCCTTCACCACCTCCACTAGAAGATCAAGAGCTGGAATTGTTGAATGCTATTCCCTCTTTATTAATTCCTCTAGATAATAAAAAATTGTTGGCTCCCTTCACATTAGAGGAGATTCATAGAGTAGTGTTCTCTCTTCCTCTATATAAGGCTCTAGGGCTGGATGGCTTTACAACCCTTTTTTTCCAAAAATGTTGGGATGTTATGTGTCTTGAGTTACTAGTTGTTTTGGAAAAGTCAAGAAAAAGTTATTTTGTCCTCTAAAATTTTAATGTCACAAACATTGCTATTATTCCTAAGATTAAGGAACCTAAAACATTTGCAGACTTTAGGCCCATTTCGCTCTACAACATAATATACAAGATTCTTACCAAGGCCATTTATTTGAGACTGCAAAAATTTATCACTAAAATTATATCTTCTGAACAAGGTGGTTTTGTGCTAGGGAAAGACACTATGGAAGGTGCATTAGTTGCTCATGAATTTTTGCATTCTATAAACTCTACTCATGCATCGACATTTGTAGTAAAGCTAGATATGATGAAAGCATATGATAGACTTAACTAGCCCTTTCTCTTTAAAGTCTTAAGTAAATTTCGCTTTGTTGAGAAATGGTGTAAGTGGATTAGAGCTTGTGTTTCAGGAGCATACTTTTCGGTCATAATTAATGGTGTTCCGACTAGTTTTTTTACTACCTCCCAAGGAGTTAGACAAGGTGACCCCTTGTCCCCTTCATTGTTCATAATCATGGCTGAATATTTTAGCAGAATCATTAAGGCTAGAAATGAGCAAGGGCTCTAGATGGGAGCTCATATTGATGCAGCCTCCATCTCAGTCACACACTCCTTATTTGCTGATGATACACTACTATTTAGAAAATAGAATGTCCACGAGGCAAAGAAAATTTAAAAAACATTGGATCTTTACACGACAATCTTGGGTCAAAGGGTAAATGCCATAAAATCTAAGATTTATATCTTCAATACAAATGATGTGGTGACAAGGAATATAGTCAATGTTTTGGGTTTCTCTCAGGAAGTTTTACCTTCTACATACTTAGGAATTGCTTTTTTTGTTGGCTCTAAAAAAGCTTCTTATTGGAAACCCATTGTTGAAAGAATCAAGAATTCCATCTCATCATGGAAATCTTGATGGTTGTCTCTATCAGGTTGATTACTCCTCATTAAATCAGTCTTATCTGCCATTCCCAACTATTACATGTCAATCCTTAAAGCTCCTGCTGGAATCATTCATCAGCCTGAAAGATTGATCAGAGGTTTCTTATGGAGGGACAACATGTTGGAAGAGAAAAAGGTACCTCTTATATCCTTAAAGGAAGTGTCACATGATAAAAGAGAATGTGGAGTAGGATTACATGATTTTTCGAAAAGAAATGTAGCCTTTGGGGGTAAGCTTGTATGGCATATGATCTCTAAACCAGAATCTAAGTGGTGTAAAATTATGCAAGAAAAGTACTTGGAATCTCATAATCCATATTGAGTTATCACTATATTTGATCCCCTGAAGGGATCAGCTGTTTGGAATTTTATGATGTCTTCTAGAGAGGTCGTTACAAGGTATGTGTCTTGGGAGGTTCATAATGGTGAGAGCATTCAGCTTTGGGAGGATTCTTAGAATGGATTCCCACCATTGAAACATACAGATGTTTTATTGGAAGTCATTCCGACCATTAAAACCCGTTGGGGCTCTTTTTTGATTGAGTATGTAATTGGAGTTGAAGTCTTCTTAGGTAAAGTCATTTGGAAGGACCCTTCAGAATTGCCCATCAGAGATGACCAAAAGCTCTATTTTTAGGAGATATTATCTACAAGAAGGGTATACATCAAAAATCAAGAAGATAAGTTGATTTGGGCTCCTGCACATGATGGTAAATATTATATCAAAGTTGGTTATAAGGTTGTTTGGTATATGGAAGTTCAACATACTAAAGCAGGGCCTTCTCTTTTTGCTGGAATAGTGTTGTTTTACCTAAAGTTGGTTGCTTTGTCTGGTTAGCATTAAGAAAGAGGATTTTAACAAGTGACAAATTGGAAAAATTACACATTGCCAACTCATTTTATTGTGTAATATGCAAGGGGGAGACTGAAAATATGGATCACTTGCTTCTAAAGTGTCCTTTTGCTCGACAAGATTGGTCTTTTGTTTTGAGGAAACTTAACTTGTCAATGCCATTGCCCTATACTTTATGGGAGTTGCTCCAATCATGGCCTACCCTCTTTTCTAGCTCTCTTTTTGCATGTATATGGAAATGTATTCCAACAATAGTCATATGGTCAATCTGGTGGGAAAGGAACATGAGGATTTTTAGATAGGTTGCTTCTCCATTGCTAAGGTTTCTAGAAGGGATTGAGAAATATATATCTAAACAGGTTAACACTTACACAAATAACATAAATAGTAACTTTCATTTTTCTTCTTGGGATGCTAACATAATCAAGGAATGAAAGGACCTATCTATCCCATCGTTTCTTGCTTCTAATGGATAGGGTAACCTTCCAATTAATAGAGCTTCAGTCAAGTGGCAACCTCCATCAGGTGGATTTGTGAACTTAAATTTTGATGGCTCATCTAGAGGTAACTGAGGGGTTTCAGGGATAGGAATTTACATCAGAGATCATTTAGGATATGTATTGGCATTCAAAGCTTCTTCTATTCCTCCAGGGACAAACAATATGGCCGAAGCTCTTTCTCTATTATTAGGTCTAACATTGGCCAAAAAATTGAGGTTTAATAAGATCCATATTGAGGGGGATTCATCTATTATAATTAAGGCTTGCATAGCCAGATGTTATATTAACTGGAGGATTTCTTAAATTTTGCACCAAGCCTGGGTGTTATTAGATTCTTTCGAAGAATATTCCCTATCTCACATATTCAGGGAAGGCAATAGAGCTGCAAATATCCTAGCAAATATGGGTTGTGATAAGTTGGAAGTGGATTCTACATTGATACATCTTAAAATTGTAGACTTCCCTTTATTTTTAGAGATCATTAATTCAGAAAAGGCATCTTGTTGTTAAGCGACCTTCTTATTGATGTTGAACAAAAGTATGTCCAGCCATTAAAGGATGAAATATAAATGTCGACAAAGGGTTTCTTGGAGAATCCTTCTTACCTGAACATACCAAGGGAGAATAAAATTAGAATGGTTTGGTATGTATCTGTCTTATTTATTCTAGGATTGTGCAGTTACAACATATTCATGGAAATTGTAGAGCTTGAAGGTAATAGGAGTCAAGTGTAACTGGCATAGCCTAACTGGTCTAGCCTTACCGGTACTGCCCACTCGATATAGCTTAATCGATAGTAGAGTCATCCATTCCATGATTCTGTTAGCGGGATAGTAAACCGGTAGAAGCCTTGTCAATAAGGTCATTGGGTTTCCAGTTCATAAGTTAATTCTAACTGGTATTGCATATAGGTACAACTTTTCATGTTCTTCCCAACTGGTATAACTTATCCGGTAGCAATGTTGGGTAATCAGTAATCCAGTAAATGGGATAACATTCAAGTTTAGCTTTACCGGTTCTACCCAACTGGTATACCTTACCCGGTAGTAGAGTTAGTTTTAAAGTGATTCGGTAAATGAGGTAGAAAACCGGTATAGTTTAACCTGTTTAGCTTAATTGGTATAGCCTAAGACTGAGGGAGCATTAGGGATCATTCAAGCAAGCTGTAGAAGTGGATCTCTTAGCATATGTGGGTTGTGACAACACTTAGTCTCAACTAGTCTGGGGCTCAATTTGGCAGATTTTCCTTAGCTAGTGAAGTTAATCATTAATGATAAATCTGGAGGTTGCATTAATGCATATCAATCTTTAATGATCTCGCAAATTATTTTGCACGGGGAAGACTCGATAGTCGAAATACTAAACCAGATATAGATATTGTCAATCACCCAAATGGGCTTCTTATCATGATAATTGAAGGGTTTTCTCCCACGTTCTCTAATTAATAACATCATTCATTTTACTTTGTACTTTGCATGTGTATATTGTCATGTTTTGCAGGGTGAGCGCGTGCTACATGACTTCTTGTGGAGTGCTTCTCCTTTTAAATTCCCACTCGCATCACTCCTCCTATGCACAACATCCAAGTTAAATTTTTATTTTCATACTCGAGATCTTGTTATAATGCAGTCATTGAGCTCGGTCTCGCCTTCCTCTGCCTCCTGTGACTTGCAGTTTAGTGAATTCCTTTCAACTATGGACTACCAGCCTAGAAATTATAGAGTTTCCTTGCAAGTTGAAGCTTGGGAAACACCTTTTGAAGATCATATTTCTGACTCTCTCCTTGGTCAGGGTTTTAATGTTCTGTGTTAACATTGTAAAAGACGTGTGAAAAAAATTATTGGTGAAGAAGTGTTGTTACCGCAGGAGAAAAGAATCATATTTCCCTCACAGTTGGTTTCCATTTTCCTGTCTAACACCTTGGACTTACTCCAATCTTGGAGCAGTCTACAGAGTATTATAGGTAAGGTCGTGAAACCTGAATTCACTTTGGGTAATAAACTTCTTTATGTGGTTCAGAAATATGGTCTTTAGAATGGGAAATCATACATTGGTGGTCTCTTTTCAAGACATTATCTACAAAGCCGAGATTACTTTATCACACTATATGACAATATTAAGTGCTCGTTGGTCTTACTCTCAATTTGGTCATTTCAACAAGCTACTCAAAATATGGGCAGAGCTCTTGATTCAGAGACAAGAAGTAGAATTTACTCAAAGCTTCATTCTCTCCTTGCGATCATGGGGCATGACCATGATGTTCCTATCCCACCCA
>NC_081406.1:194969228-195006728 GCF_030272615.1 Cryptomeria japonica
TAGAACGAAAGTAATTGCAAATGCTTGAATGTACAAAATGGAGATGTATACCTTGTAGATTTGCAACTTGTTGATGATGATTGCTTTGCTTCTTGAATGTAATCACAAATTTTGTATGAAATGGCATGTAACATGACAAAACGCTAACACATACACATTCTTGCAAATGAATGTTGTAATGTTGCTCCCATGGATGAATGAAGAAGACTTGAATGCTTGATGATGACCTTGAAATCTTGTATCTTCTCCTTATGCTCTTTATCTATCTATGCACTATCCATCCGTTGTCCTCCTTGAATGAGGGTATTGAATTCCCTTTTATACATGCCTCAAGGATTAACTTTCAACCATCAAAGGTTGAAAAAGAGGAATAACAAACCCCGAAGACAAGAAGTGCATAGGAGAACATGAAACCCACAAATAGGACCACCCTAGGAGGTGGGGAAAGGGGCACCACACCCTTGTCCTAGGGGGACAAGGATGCTACGCCCCTGTCCTACCCTATTTTGGGCCCCAGACAGGATACAAAGTAGCCAGAAGCCATAAAGGAGGAAGGGAGAAGGGGTGAAAATGCAGAAATAGGTCCCGGTTAAGGGAGGAAATGTTGTTGCCAAGGTAAGGACCCCAAATGTGGTTAAAATTACATGGGTCACAATTTTATGACACTACATTTATCCCCCACTTTAGCAGGAGTATACCTTACGCCACCACTATCGGTAAAGTAGAAGAAAAGAGAGACGAAGATGGGAGATATAGAGAAAAACCACAAGGAATATAAGACACCACTAAAACTGAGGAGCAAAAATCCCCCCAATCTTAGGGTCTTAACTCACGCCAACATATGCAAGAGCACACAAAACAAAAAGGCACAAGACACACACAAAAAAGACAAAGCGCAAAATGACACACGACAAGAACAAGACACAAGTCGAAAAACTAACTAGCCAAAGAGATCTCAAGCTCAGATGTCTCAACAACTAATTAGGACACAAAGACCAATGCCATCACATAAACATGAGCGACCACATAAAAGAGAAAAGCTGACATCATCCATGAACTATCAATAGTAAAACTATGAGTGCGTGAGAGGAAGAAGAGAGAGAACATGAATACAAACTTTGGTGATCCATGAGAAGAAAAATGATGAAGAAAGAAACCATGGACGTCTCACCCCTAAAAATAGGTGATCCATGGAGAGGACATGGAAAATATCACCCCTAGAGATTATCTAGGTGATCCATGTAAATAGAGAGAGTGATAACTCTGTTAGTTTCACTCAACCTCATGCGCGTGTGTGCAAGTGAGGTTCGAAGCACCTCATAGGAGTCTATGCTCGAGTACGCTACAACCTGTATAGAATGTATAGTACAAATGTCAAGAAAGGTGTGATATCTCACTCTAAGAGACCATGCTCTGGTTCCGAGAATAATCACCCCGCATAAGAGAAAAGTGGAATCATCTTGCTCTAAGAGACCATGCTTTGGTTATGAGAATGACCCATTGTACAAGAGAAAAGTGATGACATCTTGCTCTAAGAGGTTTCCCCATGGTTCCAAGAATGTCTCACTATACAAGACAAGAAGAAGTGAAGACATCTCGCTCTAAGAGACCGTGCTCTGGTTGTGAGAATGATGCACTGTACCAAAAAGTGACGACATCTTGCTCTAAGAGGTTTCCCTCTGGTTTCAAGTGTAGTATCCCTACCTTAATCAGATTTTAATCTTGGTTAGTTATCATGTAATCATGTTATAGTCAGATGTTTTAATTAATGTGCGTACTTGTTAATGTGGTTGTCACATCAATTCATATGTAAGTTTATTATTCTCTTGAATTGTGCTATTAATCTCGGGCTAACACTCTTATTAAATACACACACACACACACACACACACACACATATATATATATGCATGTGTGATTCATAGTTGCAAAATATTGCAGGTACAGTACCGCATGGGTGCGAGGTTCGACTCCATCTGGGTTCACACATTTGAGTGCTCCTCATTAACCCTTAGAAATTGGATTAGGTGGTCGGGAGACCCTCATTTGACCCTAGTCGTGCTCAAGTGAGCATCGTCAGTCGTCTGTCAGTATTCCTTTGGTTGGGTATGCAGGGCGTCTATTTGGTTGGCTTTCTTGGATTGCGTGTTTATGTGTGTGGTTAAATTGAGTGATTAATCCTTTTTTTATTTTATTTGATTAAGTTGTGTTTATGCATTAAAAATTAAGGGACTAAATTAAATAGGTTTCCTTTATGCGATTAATCGTTATTTAGAATTGCTCAATGCAAATTAGTAGCTAGTTTAAATTAAATGGTAAATTTTAATGGATTAATTTACTTAGATATGCTTTTGGAAAGGAAAGATTTAAATTAATTTGAAATAGAATTAATTTAATCTCTTGCCTTTTAAAAATAGAAAGGTTGATTTTAGTTATTTAAAGAAAATCAATTTTAATTAGAAAAACAAGTTTTATATTTATATTTGATATAGTTTTGAAAGAATGAATTTGGAGATTTTATTTTAATCAAAAATATTTTACCCTCATTAAATAATTTGAAATATAAATGATAGTTTTCTTAAAATTAAGAAAATTAGAAATTAATTGAGGAAGAGGCATTTTTATTTGTCTAAATTAGAAATAAATTGTGTAAAAGTATTTTAAATTCAAAAATAAGAATTTTGGGATGGTATTTTAAATAAAAATATTTTAAATGTAAAAAGGGGATTTTTGGTCAAAACTTTTCCCATATAACCTAGGGTTGGAAAATATTCTAGGGAGAATAATTTTTGGAGAAAGAATTTCCGAAGAGACATTTTGGGAAGAGGTTCTAGGGAATTTTGGGGAAAAATATGCCTGGAAGAGAAGAATTGATCTGGAGCTTGCAGGTTGGACTCTTCAACAAATCTCTTCCAGGATTGCTAAATGAGGTAGGAATCTATGTATCATTTTGGTTCTTTGCTTAATCAAATATTGGGTTTGGTATTCTCCCTGCATTGTTTTTTTGGTTTAAATCTCCATTGAAAGCTCTCAGGATTATGTTTGATTGAGAAATTAGTCTAGAGCTTGGTTGAATGGTGGAATCATGTGTGAACAATGATTCTTGTTGCCTAAAATGATTTTTGGTTGAAGAAATATGGGGTTTCATTTTGTTTTAAAAATTCTTAATGGTATTTTGCCCTCTCTGTGTTGTCACAAAATTCTAGACTGGTTGAATTCCTTTTTACCAGTATTTAATTAGTTTCCATATTTTTTAAGTTTAGGGAAAAATGAAATGGACAGGAAAACTTTTCATGATTTTGTTATTTGATTTCCAATTTTTGGTTGAATATATTTTTGATTCATGTTTTAATTCCTTTAAATTTAAGCTGTAAGGAATTATTTTGGTTTAAAGATTCTTCCCTGGCATGTTGTTATGCTGCCAAATTTTGTTCCAAAATGAAACCCCTGTAGAAGTTTTTATTATGTTATTTCAGAATGTCAACAATATCTCCAAATTTACAAACTGGGTTTCTACGATTTTTTTTGGGTTTTTTGGTGACTTTGCATTCTAACTTTTCTATAAATTTAGTAAAAATAAAGTTTTGGGTTTTTGAGAAATGATAGAAATCGTGTGACTGTTAAAACAAATTTATTTATTTTTATTAAATTTAATTTTAAAAAAAAATGTTTTATTATCATTAAATTTTAATTAATATATTTTATTAATTATATATTAATTATTAATTATTAATTATCAATTAATGTATATTACCAAATATTTGTTAATTGCGATAATTTATATATTAATATATATTATTTATTGATTCTTAATTAGCGTATATTTTCAAATATATAATAATTATTGTTCAGTCATTACTTTATTAATTTAGGTATATATATAGAGATATATATACTAATTAATATCTTTAGATCGTGTATTTGTTTTAATATATGCAAGGGAAATTATATTTCATTGGGAAATGTTTATCTATTTCTTTTATTTCTTTATATGTATATTTCCATTTTTGGAAAGTATATGCTGGTTTTGGAGATATGAGAGTGGTTTATTTATTTTGAAAAAGAATAAGAATGATGATTTATTTTGAATAATAAATATCATATGTTAGTTGATTAATCTGAATAATTATTTTATATCATTGGGTGTTCTGCTTATAGAATATTTATGATTATGGGTTTTTGGATAAGAACTCAAGACAAAGTGATTATATTAGCTTCAGATGCAAAATGAACTTAGATAGTTAGAGAACTATGACCAACCTATAGCTAGATGAGGAAGATTACTGTAGTCAACTTAGATCCGTTAGAAAACTGAATTGATTTTAATGTTTAACCAATGTGGAATAGATTGTCCTTCCTAATCTCTGCCCATGCATGTAATCTTTTGTATTCACATTTGCTTATGAAATGGCAAGTCCTCGCTTGTAATTGTTGGTTATTGTCATTTGTTAATTTGGGTACCAGTTTTTGTCTTTGATTCCGAATCTTGACTATTTTCATGTGATAGTTTGTATTCGATCATATCCTTTGTGTGAGTGTTAAATATTGGTTTGTGGTAGACCATAGCTAGTTAGGTCTCTAGTTCACCATTAGTCAGTGCACCTCGTATGAAGTTTAGTTTGACCAAGTGGGTGATCCTACCATATTGAACTCTGTTTGCTTGATCTTGTGTATTCCTTGGTTTTAGGAGTTCATTTGAATATGTTCGCCAGTATGTTGTTGTGTTGCCTTTGATCGGAGCTCGGTTGTGGAGTTGTCCTGATGTTTATTGCCCTCATGAGAACTTGATATTCATGTGAGACCATGGGATGCTTATGATGGGTGGATAAGATTTAATTTCATGGATGCTCTAGTTGATCTATTATAATTGTTTCTTTAATGTTTTGTTGGATCCTTTCCTATTCAGGGATCATTCATGTATTTATTTGACCAATGTGGTCGCATGTTTTATTAGTTATGTTCGCCTTGATGGCATGATTGTAATTGATGTAAACCTTATGTATTCTTCACTATTGATTAAGTATCAGAGGGGTCTTGCAGTTGAGCAGACCTAGAGATGTAGCCCACTAGGGGTGAACTTCGAGAATATTTTGGTGTTATGTGGTGTTTTTCCATTCTTATGTTACCTTTTAAATTGTTCAGGTATGGATGCTTTATGTTAAAATGTATAATTGGTGTTAGATGAAATTAACCATAAATGCATGTATGTAGTCAGTTATTAAATGCAGTAATAGGGATCATAAAAGAATGTAGATTTGATTAATCAAATATATTCAATTATCGATAGCACAATTAAGCATGCATGGAAAGTATTCATTAGTTTATGATGAAGTCAAAGTATGTTATGAAACTAGATGCATGGCATGTGTTTAATGTAAAATTGAACGTAATGAATGGTTAAAATTTATTGGATGAACCAAATCATGTTATCCATAGTTTTAACTCTAAGGGATAAACCTCATCATGTCATCTAAAATTTAACATTAATGGATAAACTTATTAAGTTATCTATCTTTTAACTCCAATGAATGAACGTCCACATGTTATCAATGTTTTAACTTTAATGGGTAAATTTCCTCATGTTAGCCTCATCTTCAACCATAATGGATGAAAGCATCCTATTATCTACAATTTAAATTTATTGAACAAATTATATCCTTGTTTAAAGTAATAACATGAAATTAAGTTAACCTGCTTAATTGGATCAAATGTTGGGAGTTGAGTTAGATGTTAAATTAAGTAATCACGTTGGGAAACTCCTTAGGTATTGTTTAGTCTTCCGTTGTGTTATCTGAGCTTTTGATAACTCATTGTATCATTATATTGTGTCTTATTTAAAGAAAAAAAATTATTTGCACTCCATTCGTGGGTTTTAGCTTTATCCCTACGAGGTTTATTGGCAGGGCATTACACCAAGAATGTCCCACTGTTCAATGCATGAGAGAAGTATAGTACAAAGGAACAGTGTGGGTGCCCCCCCCTTAAGATATCAACATGGGCCAATGTTGATATCTTAAGGAAAGTTGAACAAGGATACCTACCTTCATCACAAAGAAGATATCCGCTATGCAACAATGTCTTAAATCCAATCAAGAGGGGGAATACTCTTCAAGCAAGGATAAGATAGTTGAAAAGAGATATCTTGTTGCAAGTATAAAGGTGATCCTTGGAGAAGAAGAGATCTTTGTTCAAAAGACATTCACCGCCAAGAGGTGTTGTCTTAGACAAATATAACATCTTCTAGAACAAGAAAAGGAAAGAACAAGAATGCAATTCTTCCTCCTATTTCTAGGTGAAAGGGATTCTTGGTGAGGGACGACTCACTTTTATCCCCCAAAGATTTATCATAGATGTACATAACCAAGTGTAAAAGAGGTCGTAGTCAAGGAGTAACACTTCTTGTATAAGAGAGAATCCTTAAGCCAATAACCAATAATTATGCACAATGAATGACATCAAGTAATATAACTCACACCATCCACTTAATAGGGCAAATTAGTTCCCTATAGAAAGAGAGAGATAAGGATCATTTCCCCCCAAGCTAATGGGACAATGAAAAGAGCTTACACAATCTACTAGAGAGAGATTAAACATAAGCAAATGTGCAATGAACTTACATGAACACATGCAAGAAAAGGCATTAGTAAGTGTAAAACACACATATCAAGAAGTGGTAATATTTGAAAGGAGGAGAGAAAAAACATCATATATTCCCCAAGGGGGATTAGTCATAAAATCATACCATAGTAAGAAATGATAATCACATATGAACAATGCAACCCCTAAAGGAAATAATGATACAAGGGAAAGGAGTAAAAATCTTTGCCTCCCAAGTGAGGAGAAAAGGAGAAATATTACACATTTTTTGATGGTGATTAGTTTCAAGAGATATGTTGTCCTAGTGGAACAAGTCCTGAAGGGAAACATACTTTTCAAGAGATCATTCCCTGCTAAGGGACATATCATACTTATGAATAATCGAAACCATAGAATATGTAAGATTTCCAAGAGAATGAAGGAAATAGAAGAAGTGCAATACTCATAAAATATGCCCCTCTCCAAGCAAAGAGGAAAACCAAAGAACAATTATATGCTCACATAGGAATAGCCCTATGCAAGAAAAGATATCTAATAATGAATAGTGCATAAAGATAGAGATAAATGAAATAGAAAGAAGAGAAAAGGAACTTCATGTTGCTGCCCCAAAGCATGTTAAAGTGAAACAATACCACCACTAATGATAAAGAGCCCCCGGTAAATGGGCTAATTATGCCATAGGGTGAAGAGAAACATGAAGGGAAAAGAAGTGCTAAGGCACGATGTTTTTACCAAGAAATACAACTATATCTTCTGTGAGACAAATGTGTGTAAGATCATATTATAGTTGAACAAATTTTTTAAATGCATAACATTTTCCATTAGAATGTGAATATATATTATGAAAAATGCAATATTCAATACCTTTCTCTTACTTAAGATTTTTGTTTTTATTTTGAGAAGGAAAGGAAATGTTCTTGTCATATTTCAATCTCCAATAGATTCTTGCACATAGTTTGAGTATGTCATCAATTAATTCTTTCAAATAGTTCGAGTATGTCGTCCATGATTCGTATTTTACACATGATATCAGCGGTACAAATGCTCCACCGCAAGTCTAACTAGTTCAAGATAACCACCATGAGATTGGAAGGTTGACCACAACCATAGAACACAAACAAAGCTTATAGAGTTAAGAGGGTTCGAGATCTTCCTTGCAAAACCCATTTTGAGCACATTCAATGCAATAATTTCATTACATGAGATGGCATCTCTTTGAAACATTCTGTCAAACAGTTCGCTTTCCTTATGTGAACTCCACATTCTGCATACAAGTCTACCAAAGTAGCTACAACTACCACGACTGTCAAAATTCCTCTAACCTTTACACTTTGATGAATGCCTTATCTATGTTAGAGTAATTGGGTCTTTACTTGATTAATTAAACAATATTTGTTTAATTCTTTAAGTTCCCAATTATCTTTTTACACTTAAGCTAACTTTAGGTGCATATTAATTAATTATTTTATTAATTATTATGTGCAAGCCTAGGGTTTTCCCTTTTTAGGGTTTATTGACCTATTAGAGGTTAATTTTTCTTTTCATTGTATTATCTTTTCACAATACATTTTTTGGTGAATTGGAGCTCTCATCTTTTGAGAATATTTTTCCTGTGTTTTGTGTGTTCTTCAGATTATTGCTTCCTTGCTTCTCCTTGTAACAGGTTATTCGGCTTGCAGAAGATCTTCGGGCTACTGTGGGGTTGTATTTCTCAGCTCCAATATGGTATAAGAGCCCAGATTTGTAGCCATCTGTTCCTGTTTTTGAGAATTTTGCATTGGAAGCAGATCCGGGGTTTCAGGCTTTTTTTTGTGTGCTTAGGGTTAAGGTTTTTTTTTCGAGCACTTTGGGCCCAAACGGACCTCACCATCATGCTTAGAAGCCCCAAAAACCCCTATAGTCATATAAAATTTGTCCATTTTTGACTCCTGAGCATCTAGGTGATTTTTTTTCTCCCAACCAGGCCGTACAGCTCTGGCACGCAAATCGACATTTTTTTATTTTTTATTTGCCTTTTTACGGCATACAAGCCAGATCTTGACTTTATAAAAAAAAAAAACTTTCACAAGTCAAATATCAAAAAAATACAAAAGGAGGGCGCAAATATTTTTTTTTGGTTTTAGGTTTGTGGGTACGCAGGGTATCGAACCTGACATCCGGCCGCCATATGACGCCTACGGATTTGTCAAGCCGGCCCCGCTGGCCCCTTCTGGCCCTCTAGCCACCCCGGCTCCTGCCGGCCACCGCCCTCCCCAGCCCCCGCCGGCAGCTTCGCCCAGCGCCGTCGCCTGCAGACGCAGCTGCCTCCGCCGTGCTACCCACCGCCTGCTGCGTTGCCACCTCCACCCGGTCAGCAGCTCCACTCCGCCCGGCTGCTCCGCTCCTCCTCGAAGTGCCGTCGGTGCACGACCAATGCACCACCGGAGCCAGGGTTCTCCACCAAAGCACCTCCCTTTAGCTCTTTTGCGAAGGGGTTGGTTTTTTGGCTCTATCTTGCGCATCTGGAGTTGGATTTTGACAAACGAATAGGCGTCAGAAAGGTGATTTTGAGCCAGACCTCGTGGTGGTGGATTTTTTTTCCTGAATCTTTTGTTTGACTATACTTTTTACTAGGCAAAGTTGGGCTTCTTTTTTGCACTTCCGGGGCCGTAGAATGGGCAAATAGACTCCGTTTTTTGAAAATGAATAGGCGTTGGAAAGCTCTTAGCATGCTCTATTCAGATTTGTGATATATTTTCTCAGAATATTAATCAAGTACATGAGATATCAGTTTGATTTTTTTTTCTTATGCACTACTTCCTTCTCATTACTATGTACTAGGGTTTGGGTTTCTCTATTGTGGGGGGTTGTTTTTTTTCTCACTTTCTATCATTTATATCAGAAATCAAGAACACCTAAACTCTCAAAATAAAAAAACCCTTCTGCATCTTCTGTCTATTTTGAAAGATCACATAATAAAAAAAACCACCAAGCAGGTGCAGGTGCAGAGTTCTTTTTTGTTCTCATGGCAGATCCTTTAGTTGAGTTGTTGACTTCACACAACTATCACACCTGGAAGCCCCACATCACGAAGCTTCTCAGGGCATGAGGGTTGTGGTCTTCTTTG
The DNA here is from genome assembly GCF_030272615.1 of Cryptomeria japonica. NCBI lineage: Eukaryota > Viridiplantae > Streptophyta > Pinopsida > Cupressales > Cupressaceae > Cryptomeria > Cryptomeria japonica. The sequence goes on from NC_081406.1 coordinate 194,978,932, forward strand.
GATGAGGTTCAATTAGTACTGCAGCGTCCTTATGAGATTCTTATGCACAGGAACAAGTTGGATGAGGCCATGGGTTTGCTCTCTTTGCATGTCTCCGACAGTCTTCTGTTTCACCTTGATGAGTTGCTTACTCCTCGGGATATTTTGTTGAATTTTGATTCTCTCTTCAGGAGGATCAATGAGATTCAGGCATTACAGATTGAGGCAGAGTTGGTTTCTTTGTCACGTGATTCCTTTGCCACTATTGAGGATTTTTTGAACAAATTCAAGACTACTAGATCTGTTCTTTAGGGATGTGGAAAAATCAAGACAAATACAAAGTGCATTCATTTGATTCTTTCGAAGCTTTGGGGTCAGTTTCAGTTTTTTGCCTCTGCTTTCTACTCCACCATGGATGGCTTGGGTGCTCATTTCAACATGCCTACCTTTGATGTCTTTTGTGAGAGATTGTCTCATGAGAAGGCTCATCTTTCTCAGCTAGATACGCTCTCAGGCTCCAAGAACAAAGCATTGGTTGCTCAATCCTCTAAGGAGAAGGAGAAACAAAAGTAGAAACCGAATCCCAAGAAGAATTCTGCAGGCAGTGAGTCTTCCTCCAAGCCACCTCCTAAGTTTGATTCTAAACCTCCATTTCCTCCCAAGCAAGGGAAATCTTCACAGTTTGGCGATTCTTCCTCCAAGACTAAGAAGAAATCAAGAGACACTTGCATTTTTTGTGGCAAGGAAGGACATCCAGTTTCTAGGTGTTGGAAACGATTAGAGGCTTTAGAGGAAGCCATGCAGCAACATCATATCTCCTCACCTTATGCAACTTCTCCTTCCATAGGGAATGGTCATGCTCTTACTACTCAAGCTTCGACCTATGGGTCCACATGGATTCTAGATTCTGATGCTTCTCACCATATGACACACACTCAGCAGTTGGTTACTTCTCTTTCCTCTTGTGGTATTTCATAGATTGTTTTGGGTGACTCAGTTCAACTTTCAGTCTTGGGTTCAGGTTCTATCTCTTTGGATGGGGGTACTCTACAGGATGTTTTGGTTATCCCTGACATCTCGACAAGCCTCCTATCTATTTATCATATTTTCCACTCTGGCTCTGGTAAGACAGTTGAGTTCTCACCACATGATGTGGTTATTCAGGACCTCCATGACCCTGATTTGGTTGTGGCTACTAGTAGTGTGGAGTCTGCATCTCGTCTCTACAGATTTGATGAATTTGAGCCCTCTTCGGGTATAGGTTCATCTCTCATAGCACATGCAGATTCAGTGAGTAAGCTTTGGCATGAGTGATTGGGCCATGTCAATTATAGATATCTTCAGCAGATGAGTACACAGGCACTTATTCTTGGGCTCCCACAAATTTCCTGCACTGATGGTGTTTGTCATGGTTGTGTGCTTGGCAAGCATCACAAAGATCCCTTTCCGAAGGGAAGAGCCTCTCATGCTTTGGCACCCTTGGAGTTGATTCACAGTGACCTCATGTCATTTCCCACTCCTTCTTTTTCAGGGGCCAAGTATGTACTCAATTTCATTGATGACTTCTCCAGACGCACATGGGTGTACTTTCTTAAGTACAAGTCTGATGTCTTTGATTCCTTTCGATTCTTCAAGACATTTGTAAAGAAGCAGTCTGGCTATTTTATTCGATAGATATGTACAGATAATGGGGGGGAGTATGTGAATCAAGCTTTCAGAGATTTTTGCACTAAGCATGGTTTGCAGCATCAGTTTACTATTCCCTACACCCCTCAGCAGAATGGTGTCGTTGACCACAAGAATAGAACTTTATGAGAGATGGCAAATTGTATGATTCAGTCCAGGTCCATGTATTCATCCTTTTGGGCTGAGGCAGTCAATTGTACCAATTATATTCAAAATTGGATGCCTCACAAGGCTATTCAACATATGACTTCTGAGGAGGCTTGGTCTCATGACAAGCCTGATGTTTCCTTTTTTTGAGTGTTTGGCAGTGAGGCATGGGCCTTTATTCCTAATGCTCAAAGGAAAGCCATGGAGCGGAAGAGCCAACCACTCATTTTTGTTGGCTACTGTGAGGATGTTAAGGCATACAAGTTGTTTGATCCTAATTCCATAGAGGTCCTGTTTCGACGGGATGTTCAGTTTGATGAGCGCCTTCCCACAGTGGATACCCCGACTCCAGTGTCTCCTCCTTTACCTACTTTGACCACTGCACCCCTTTAGGATCTTTTTGAGGATGATTCTGATGATGGTGCTGATGATCCACCATCCCCACCTCCACCTACTCCACCTCAGATGCCCAAGTGGGCTCGCCTTACTATTGAGGCGACAGGTCCTATGGTCGGTGATCCTTTAGATACTCGTTGCACTCGTTCTCATACTGTGGGTTCTAATCTTTTGAGTCATGCTATTTCAGATGATCCTCATAAGTTTTTAGAGGCAACAGGTCACCCTGAGTGGGATTGTGCTATGGAGGAGGAGTATTCTTCTTTGATGAGGAATCATACTTGGGATCTCTGTCCTCTTCCTAAGGGCATAAAGATGGTTAGGTGCTGCTGGTTGTATCGCACTAAGTATGCTGCTGATGGTTCCATTGATAAGTACAAAACATGTCTTGTTGCGAAGGGATTTTCACAGGTTGAGGGTATTGATTACTCCGAGACATTTGCCCCTATTGCCAAGATGAATTCCATTCACTTTGTACTCTCTCTTGTAGCTTCTCAGAGTTGGCCTATTTTTTAGATGGATGTGAAGAGTGCCTTCTTGCATGGGGATCTATAAGAGGAAATCTACATAGAGCAGCCTCAGGGATTTGTGCAGGATAGTTCTTTGGTTTGCAGACTTCAGCGTCCATTGTATGGTCTCAAACAGGCCCCTCGGGCTTGGTATGAGAAGATGGATTCTTTCTTGCTCTCCACTGGGTTCTCCCGTAGTCATTTTGATCACACAGTGTATATTCAGCTTCTTGAGGGTGACATAATGATTCTTGTGCTATATGTTGATGATCTCCTCATCACGGGTAGCTCATCCTCTATGATTCAACATATTCAGTGTGCCTTGATGGACCAGTTTGAGATGACAGATCTCGGTCTTTTGCACTATTTCCTTGGTCTTTAGGTGATTCAGTCTTTTGATGGGATCTCTCTCTACCAACAAAAGTATGCTCTTGACATGCTTCAGTGCTTCGGCATGCTTGATTGCAAGCCTACTCCCACTCCATTTCAGTCAGGGGTTGTTTTGATTACTGCTTGTCCTACTCCTTCAGTTGATTCTACACTTTACAGGCAGTTGGTTAGCAGTTTGTCCTACTCCTTCAGTTGACTCACACCCATCTTGATATTTCCTTTGCGGTTGGTCTTGTCTCTCGATTCTCCCATGATCCTCATGAGAGTAATTGGCAAGCTGCCAAACATATTTTGAGGTACATTCAGGGCACTAGTTCTCATGGCATTCACTACACATCGGGGGAACCTCGCATTGTTGGCTACACTGACTCAGATTGGGCTAGTGATGTCACTGATCAGAAGTCTACTTCTACTTTTTTTTTCTGTCTTGACTCTAGTCCTATCACATGGTCTTGCAAGAAGTAGACTGCTCATGCATTATCATCTACAGAGGATGAGTACCGATCTTCTGTGCTCGCTAGTCAGGAGATCTTATGGCTTCGACAGTTGATGATTGAGTTTGGTTTTCCTCCTGATAGCCCCACTGTTCTTTGGTGTGACAATCAGAGTGTTATTCATATTTCCTGCAACCCGGTAGAGCATTAGCGGATGAAGCACATTGAGCTTCACATGCATTTCATTCACTAGTTGATTCTAGATGGTGTTCTCATTCTAGAGTGCATTCCCACTTCCGAGCAGGTTACAGACATCTTCATGAAACCTTTTGCATCGCCACACTATCTTCAGTTGCGCTCTATGCTTGGGGTGAAGGAAGTTGTCCTTGGGGGGTCTTTATGAGGCCTTCCTTCCTTCTTATTCTTTCAACATGTTCTTTTATCTCTTTTTGGAGAGGAGTTTTTTCCCACTGGGTTTTCTCCTTTGTCTCTGTTTCATAGAGATTTCATTGTATTTGGGTACCTGATCAGGCCTTGTTGCCGGGACCCATCTTTCATGCTTTCAGTAGTTGTTCTAGGTTTTAGCTTCTCCCTAAGTCTAGCTTAAGGGGGGGTGTTAGAGTAATTGGGTCTTTACTTGATTAATTAAATAATATTTGTTTAATTCTTTAAGTTCCCAATTATCTTCTTACGCTTAAGCTAACTTTAGGTGCATATTAATTAATTATTTTATTAATTATTATGTGCAAGCCTAGGGTTTTCACTTTTTAGGGTTTATTGACCTATTAGAGGTTAATTTTTCTTTTCGTTGTATTATCTTTTCACAATACATTTTTTGGTGAATTGGAGCTCTCATCTTTTGAGAATATTTTTCCTGTGTTTTGTGTGTTCTTCAAATTATTGCTTCCTTGCTTCTCCTTGTAACAGGTTATTCGGCTTGCATAAGATCTTCAGGCTACTGTGGGGTTGTATTTCTCAACTCCAATAGTCTACATTCCCATGGTTTGCATTCTGCAACATTCTGCAAATATTTTACATGTATTGTTTGTGCTTTCATGACGTGCATTCATGTCGATCAGAGCAGTTGCAACAACATTATCTTTGTACACACAAAAACTCTTCTGGAAAGGTTAAGAATGCTCCAAAATGGAGCATTTCTAACCTTCTTGACAAGGCAGGCCCACAAGGTTAATAAATGAGGTTAGAAATGCTCAATTTTGGAGCATTCTTAACCTTTTTGTGAAAGGGTAGAATTATGGGTTAAGAATGCTCAAAAACCGAGTATTTCTAACCATCTTGGCAAAAGGTTAAGAATGCTAAAAAACCGAGCATTTCTAACCTTCTGCTTCAAAGACTGTGATTTTGACCTCAGAAACCATTGAACACAGAGGGGAATCAAGGAGGAATGCAACTGATGTTTTTAGACAACTTTTTATCGCAAATGACCAGACATATTAAAATAATTTAAAATATTAAATTATTATTTGAGAAATAATTTAAATATTTTACATTTATTGTTTTGGCTGGAGAAAAATGACATAACTTTCAAACGGTAGGGAGTTAGGTCCTGAAATTTGAAACACACGTCAATGGTAGGGAAATAGGTCCACAAAACTATTTAAACCTCATGATGAATCCTAGGATGAGATATTTTAATCATTTTGGGGCAACAGACACCAAAAATTGAAATTTAAAAATATGACAAATTATGAACTGGGTTTAGGTGAAAATTGGCCACATGACACAAAATGATGCTAATCACATTCCTATAAATTTTTTTCCCTCAATTCTTGGTAATTTCCAAAATTCATCCATTTTTCATATTTTAACTGGCAATGACCATGGATTACGTGTTCACTGTTTATGCGTAAACACCTATTGGATCTTTATTCAACATTGAGATCGATTTGAAATTAAAATTTTAGGTATGCCAAATATGGGGGCAACAAATGGCTTTGACTGGGGACAAGAACTGCAAAGGACACATGATGAACCCAAAATCTTTGGTTCACAGGCTAGTGCACTATCCATTGGGCACCAGAGTCAAAGAGGAAACAACATAGGGAATAGCTAGAGAAACTAGACACAAAATAAAATGGGATGGACACAAAAAAATTTCTAACTAAAGTATGTACATGGTAGGCAAATCCTACCTCAAATCTCTCCATGATTATCATACAAAACCATTCACAGGCTGAGAGAAATAGGCACCTTTTCGGAAGAGTGACATGCATCCATGTGACACCTATAAGCTCAACAGGTTGGGAAGATCAACATGTATAAGATGAGAAACATCTTTGAGCAATGAACCAAGCGACCATCTCTCATCATAAATCTGTAGGCTCTCTTGAAAGATTTGGGTACCACTTTGAACATTAATGGCAATTTGTGGAATATTCTCAAGCATACCTATATCCTCTCTTTGAAGATCCCTCTGATAGTCTGGTTTGCAATAAATTAATCCATGAATTGGACAACCTTCATATAATCTGTGATGTGAAGAAACTTGAGTAGACACAACCATCGAATCCTGTTCTTGAGTATCAACTTGAAAATCACGAGAAATACACTCATCTGAAAACAAAGGATTGAGGCACACACTTTCACCATAGGAGGTCATCATTTGAAGCCTTCAAACATCAATCTGGAATATAAACATGATGAGAATTAACTTCATGGGCTTCCTTCATTAGATCATCCATCACCTCATTTATCTCTGCATTCTTGGTACAGTTCCCAAAAGGGATGTCTTCTTGATTTAAAGTTTCAAAAGGAGGATTGCTTTGAACCCTGAATACTTCATAAGGCGTAGATTGTAATTCCATCAAGATAGGGACATTTGTTATTATTCCTACATGGATTTCATCTTCAACCTGCTCATAGACATCTATATTATTTTTTGTGTTCTCTTGTCCCAATGATTCCTCTTCATCACACTCTTCATGAAATTTGAAAACTTGATAGTTAGGTGGCATGTATGATAAAGAGTGAATGCTCGATGGTTCAACTTCTTTCATTTGAGGCTGATCTAGAAATTCATTAGAAGTGTCCATTTTTGAAGATAACGAATATGTCTGCAAAATTTTACCTATGGTTGCTTCTTCGTTGATCATATCTGTACAAGGTTGTCCACTAGGTATCATACCTTTGATTTCCTCAAAAAAGTTTTCATCTTCCATTGTTAGTGATGGATGAATGAGAATATCCTCTCCACATAGAAAGTCATCGTCAAAATAATTGAGAAACCAAGTTGGAATCAAAACTATAGGAGATTCTTCTTTATCCCTTTACTCTTCAACATTTTCTTGAAGCTTGAGTTGCATGGAAGTCTTGAAATCATTTATTTCTCCTTCAAGCTTCTTGTTTTTAGGTTCGTGGAAGACTTCGTCCTTTCTATGGTGATATTTATAATGCTCATGGCATTTTTCAATAAAATCTTCTTTCTCTACTTCACACGCTTCATCTTGATCTTTCTTTTGACATGTATCTTTATGAGCTAATATGGCTTCATCTTCCTTAACACATGCATAATGTGATGGATATTTTTCAAAACTTGGATCACGAGTCATCTCATCAGGAGTGTGCACATCTTCAAGAAAACAATTTTCTCCTTCTTTTTGTTTAATCTCTTGCAATGTTTGAAGCAGAGAAGGATGTACTTTGGCATGATCAAGTTTCCTATTTCCATAGAATCTTTTCAAAAATTTGATATGTGAATCATCGAGAATCTGATTTTGTTGCGAAATGGGTAGAGGAGAATGAACATCGACATTATTATCCATTGTTGATTCAAGAATACAATCATGAGCAAAAATTTGGTTCTCTCTTCCATCTTTTTCCTCAATCGTTTGTAGAGTCTGAAGTAGAGAAGGATTAATTTTATGAGCATCAAATTTCTTTTCACTATAGAAACTTTTCAAGAAGTTGACTTGTTCAAGATTATCAAGACTTTGATTCTGTTGAGCAACTGATATAGGAGGAAGGTCACTTTTGTCTTCATCTATCTTGATTGATGTTGATTTAGGTAAATGATCACAACCAAGAAAACCAATCTCATTTCCATATTTTTCTTCAATACTTTGCAACACTAGATGTAAGGCAAGGTGAATTTTATTAGGAGTAAACTGTGTGCCGCCATAAAAGTTCTTCAAGAATTCAACTTGTATGGGCTCATCAGAAACCTGCTTCTTTGGATATATATAATCTTCATCGTCACTTTCACTATCACTTTCCAACTTTCCTTTGTACCAAACCATTGTTCTAAATTTGATCTTTCAAATAGAGTCACCAACCTTCATTCTGAAGAAGGTACCTTACAATATCTGAGGAACAAAGCACACTGGTATGTCACTTCCTCAACATAGTTGCCAAAAATCTATTGGTAAATAGATTTGTCACTGCGGTCATTTATCAAAAACTGACCCTGTTTGCCCACTGAGCAGTGACAAACGTTTCAACAGTTGGAGAGATTCAAGTGAAACCACTATCTTTCTCTGCGTTTAAGAGGGGCAACTCCCTCGTATGATAGGGGTATTTAGGATTTTGTGTAATTTTAACCTAAAAGTACATAAAGGAGAAAACATAAAACTAAAAAGAAATAAATATAGAAACACCAACAATAGACATATGACCATCAACTGAGTTTTCTCAACATTAGCAACAAATTATAATGGGAGTTTATAAGGTAATATGTTTAGCCATGAGATGATGATAAGGAAGAATGACAAATCTTAACATACAGAGAGATAAGATACTTCAACACATTCAAACTGAGATACCAAAGGTTGCTTGTGCATCATCACATCAATTATACAAATCACATATGCATAAAAAGACTACCATTTTGACATATGAGAAATCAGCAATGATAACACATGAATACATTTAGAACACACGAACTAGGACGTATTCTTCATTATCCTTTTTGAAATATACAAGTCCAAAATCCTTTCTATACATAGTGCAAATCAAGATGTCATCACAAGTTTCTCCTAAAATTCCAGCAGAGTTTTCCCCTTTGTAAAAGTCCCCCCCCCTCCAACAATGCAAAAGCCTTGTATTTATAAGCTTGTAGGATAACTACCTTGTAACCAACTTCAATCCTGGGTTAATAACTAACTCTTCTCTGCCTAAATTTCAATGAGTTAGTAACTTACACTTTTATGCGCAGAAGAAGTCAACTTTCTAAGCTTGGGTTACAATAAGCGACATAAGTCACTTTTTACAAAAATAATATCAAACCTATTACATTGAAGAAATAACTCATTGTCGATTTTACCGAGGTGACCTCCATGTCTTCATCTGCATCTTTATCTTTGTAAATTTTTCATCATCAACTCTCTGCTTACACTGCGGAGTGTAGCTTCATACTGAAACATCTATGCATTGTAGTTTCCAGAGACTTTGAGTTTGTCCTTCTCATTCTTTTCTTGAAAGCGCCATAATTTACAAGTTGGAATGCTAGTACATTGAAATTTTCATCATGATATGACTCATCTATAAGGATAATCTTTAACCATCATAAAGGAGTTTTGGACATAACCAAAATTTCTCACACTCACACTCATCAAACTTGCTAAGCCTTCCAGAATAAATACAAAGTGATTTTCAATCCAGCTAGATAAGTCAAACTTTAATTACTCAGAAGATTTGCATGATTAACCATCTCTTATGGATTCCCACCATCTTACTAAATTAACCAGAGTAGTTGAAACTACATCTGACTAAATTCTTCTAAAAAGCTCCCGTTTTGGTAAAGGTGGAAGGATTTTAGCAAAGGATTACTGAATTTGGCTTTACACCCGCTAATTGCATCGTGCATATCCTATAATATTTTCACCTCATTCTTTGAGATGACATCTCTTTCAAGCACTATGTCAAACACTTTGCGCGTGTTGTCTATGCTACCACCTTATCTGTGCATTGAGATTCTGCATATATGTTCGCTTCTACAGTAAGAGAATACGTTCACTCAACCACCACTGGTCTAATCGACATCATAATATAAGGTGTAAATTTTCCTGCAAATAGACACCACATGTCAACTATGATGAAACACATTATGAGATGCATTTACTTTGAGGCATTTTGTTAAACATTCTACGCTGTTTGTTTATGCTCCATGATTTGCATTTGTTGGGTGACATATTTCCTAGAGGCGGTTTCTCAAATAGTTAAACGCCTTGTCTATGCTTCCGCTATTAGGTTTCACGTGGTGTTTTTCCAAACACTCCATGTGCATTGTCTATGCCTCCACATTCTGACTTCATAACTACTAGAGTGGCTATGACTACAACATCCGATGCAATCCCTCTATCTTTGTGGTTTGATCTTGTGCATATCCTGCGATCATTGCATTTAATGAGACCATATTTCTTTAAGGCATTTAGTCAAACAATTTTCACATCGTGTTTGAGCTTTCCATATTTGCATTCCATGCAATGATATCTCATTGAGACACACCTCCCACTCTAATTGCTTGCTTCTATTTTCCCCTGCCTAGGGCTATGCCTCTCCTACTGCCTATACCTCCACTAATGGGTAAACTGATGCTACTTAATGATGTCGGTCGATCGATGGGTTCAATTTTTGGAACTAGATTTGTAATGGGAGATGTCAGTGGTTATGGGCGGTAAACTTCCCCTACAGCCTATGCCACATTTGCTTATAGAACTAGAAAATATTAAATTGGTCATCGACCGATCCTACGTGAGGTGATAGCTTTAATCCTCTTTGTTATTGCAGGGGAAACTCTTTCTTGATCAACATCGACCTTGTCCTACTCCTACCTCTTCTTATTTCTTTGCTACCTATCACTATGTTGCCTTTACCTTACCACCTCCCCTATCACTATCTTTCCTACTGCTCATGCTTTCACTCATGCAACTTCCATTGATTCATTAATTGGTGGTTATTCAATTGGTGTTTCAATGAGATCAATTGGGTCACCTTCAACTGGTGCCTTTACCACCCACCATTGCTGGGTAATATACCTAGTGAGTTCTATAATAAAAGATTCTATTCAAATAGAAAAATGAAGGTGTTCCCCTTCCAACTGCATTGGATCTCGCTCTAAAAGTCACTCTTATCCTCTCCTTTCAGTTGAGGATTGAGCATCACTCATGCCTCCCTCTCCATCATCGCAACTTAGGGGCAACCTTTCCTAAAGCCGGATCCAACTCTGAGCTGCTTTCATCCCTTGGGATCTTCCAATCTTCCTTCCCTCTGGGCATCAAGACAAATCAACATCTCCAAGCAAAACTGCTAAACTCTCCTCTCCTCTTCACTTGCGTACTTATCTCCCTGGTCCGAGAAGTAGTTATTGAAATGAGAAGAGCCATGGCTTCTATCTCTCACTAGAAAGCCAACCAAGATATGACTTATACGGGCTCATGATTTATACCACTTCTCATTAATTCTTTCAAATAGTTCGAGTATGTTGTCCATGATTCATATTTTACACATGATATTAGTGGTACAAATGCTCCACCGCAAGTCTAACTCGTTCAAGATAACCGCTATGAGGTTGGAAGGCCGACCACAACCATAGAGCACAAATAAAGCTTATAGAGTTAAGAGGGTTCGATATCTTCCTTGCAAAACCCATTTTTAGCACATTCATTGCAATCGTTTCATTACATGAGATGGCATCTCTTTGAAACATTCTATCAAACAATTTGCTTGCCTTGTGTGAACTCCACGTTTTGCATACAAGTCTACCAAAGCAGCTGCAACTACCATGACTGTCAAAATTCCTCTAACCTTTACACTTTGATGAATGCCTTGTCTATGCTCCCATGGTTTGCATTCTGCAACATTCTATCAAATATTTCACATGTAGTGTTTTTGCTTTCATGACGTGCATTCATGTCGATCAGAGCAATTGTAACAACATTATCTTTGTACACACAACAAATCTTCCGAAAAGGTTAAGAATGCTCCAAAATAGAGCATTTCTAACCTTCTTGACAAGGCGGGCCCACAAGGTTAAGAAATGAAGTTAGAAATGCTCAATTTTGGAGCATTCTTAACCTTTCTGTGAAAGGTTAGAAATATGGGTTAAGAATGCTCAAAAACTGAGCATTTCTAACCATCTTGGCAAAAGGTTAAGAAATGAGGTTAAGAATGCTAATAAATTGAGCATTTCTAACCTTCAGCTTCAAAGATTATGATTTTGACCTCGGAAACCATTGATCATGGAAGGGAATCAAGGATGAATGCAACTGATGTTTTTAGACAACTTTTTATCGCAAATGACCAAACATATAAAAATATTAAATTATTATTTGAGAAATAATTTAAATATTTTACATTTATTGTGTAATGCCCCACCAGAAACCCTAAAGGAAAAACACACTACATGACAACTAAAGGGTACAACAATTTAAAAAAAAAAAGATTAAGTGCATTCATTATAATAAAGCACTTTTGATAACACAAGCAGAAGTCTAACAATGACATCCTAAAGGTTTACCAATGAAGATTACTTCGAATTAATACTACATCACAATGTTAATCCAATTATCCATCTAATTTAAATCAAATACGATTAATTAACTTAACTCCAAAAACTGAAATCGAACTAGATATGTTTAAAGAGTTACAATGTATTTAATTCCAATGATTCATTTACACCAAAGAGAGGATAACTGAAATATCATACATTCTATTGAATCTTAAATTACAACATTCCATAAATTACATAACTTCAATAGGATAAATAAAGTACATAGGTTACAATGCCAAGGTTACAAGTTTAATAATACAATGACCACATGGTCACAACTGAACAATAATCTCGAACATGAGCTGGATCAAGAGTCACGAACCAAGATCCACCAGCAAAGCCGATCCTCGCAAGAAGGTAAGATCCAAGATATCCGATGGGGAAGTGGCACTACCATCCGAACATGTGATCCCATAATGGAGCCACCCCACCGTGCTAGGAGATAGCAGAGACCCTTAAGCAAGCAATAAGACAAGTACGACAGTACACATGACTCCACAGAACTCAAGTGAATCAACTAACAAAACACTAGTGACCCTAAAGAGAGAGTGTCATCACATGGTTTGAGACGGTTACCCTAGGTAGGTCTCCATAGGTCCTGGCCCCCATCTTGGGTTATCCTGGTAACCTCTCCTGAACCCCCGGCTCCATCTAAGCATCATGTGGACCCTATCAGCCTTTCATGAAGACAAGGTGGTAGGTTTGCCATTCCAGGCCTTCCCACACACCTTGAGCCTTTACAAGCACTCAACCCTGTGCGGGGTACAATAACTTAATTAATTTATTAATTACCCACCCCCTAATCAATTGTTAGATTATCACTTATTATCTGAATTTCGAGGGGTTATCCTGCCATCCTCTTTGGGTGCGGCCCCCGCCCGAAATCCACTCTCTCACCTAGGACACTATTAGGAAGGATCTCTCTAAGAGACTCTATGGCGAACTAACAACCATACCTACTCTTGACATAACACAGGTGAAGGATTTACAACCACTACTTAGGATTGACCATTTGGAAACATAATACACAATGGTTCATATCCACAGGGTTTAACAACGACACCTGACTAAGGGAATATACCACATACAACAAAATGATAACTCACCAAAATTGCAACAATATCTAACTTAACTGCAATAATTAAAAAAAACACAAGATCCAACAAACAATCTTTTCTTAAAGCAGTAAAAAACATAGATACTTGCAATAGAGATTTTCCAGAAATAAAGAATTTAATTCTATATTAATATAAGGAAACTATGAAATCACATGTCCAATAAGGTTGATTTAATCCACATTAAAATTAATTTCCTAGTCATATGATCATGATTAATTTACAAATGAATCCGATTAGACTATAACTATAATCTAATTTTAATTCTAAATTAAACCTATATATACTACAATATAATATAATTTCAATATAAATATATATTCCTTGAATATAATTTTATACAATTATATTTATATATATATATATATATATATATATATATATATATATATATATATATATATATATATATATATATATATATATATATATATATATATATATATATATATATATATATATATAAATAAAGAAGTTTTTTTTTTTAAGAAATAACATTTATTTCCTAAAATTATGCAATGTCTTCTTTTCTCCAAAATACTAACTTTATTTTTTTGAGATATAACATCTTTCTCCTAAATTTAAGCAATACTTCTATTTCCAAAAACTACTAAATTTATTTTTAGTAATAACCTTTTTCTTCCAAAATTTATGCAATACTTCTATTTTCCAAAATATATATAACTAAATAGCAGAATAACAAAATAATAATAATAATAATATATATATATATATATATATATGTATATATATATGTATATATATGTATATATATATATATGTATATATATGTATATATATATATGTATATATATATATATGTATATATATATATGTATATATATATATATATGTATATCTATATATATGTATATATATATATATGTATATATATATATATATGTATATATATATATTATTATAAAAACTATTTAATATATTTATTTATTTATTTATAACTTGAAGAAAGAATACAAAAATAATACTGAAATCATAATTTTCGGGCAATTGGAGGAGGCACTGTGGAAGTTTAATGACGGCTTGTTGCTACCACCGGTAGCACGGTAGCAGGTGCTACCGTAGGGTAGCACTGCTAACTCACGGTAGCAGGTACTACCATACGGTAGTACTGCTGCCGTGGGGTAGCAGCTGCTACCTTATGGTAGCATTACTACCATGGGGTAGACACGCTGTCTCCTCCGAATTTTTTTTTTTCATTTAATTTTTTGTTTGTTTATTATTATTTTTTTAAAAATTAACAATTCATTTCAAAAACATTGAATTCACAGAGAATATCCTTTCTGTCAAATATGTTTTTTTTTGAAAATTTCAACTTGTTTAAAATGAAATTCTCAGAGATTATTTTCTCTGACAAAAATGTATATATATATTTTTTGAATAATTTAATTCATTAAAAAATGAATTTCTCAGCGATGAGTCTCTGTGTACAACCATACAGTTTCTTCCTAATATTTTTGTAAAATAAATCTGAATATAGCCCGAGATGGAAACAAAGGTAAAATTTCCCCAAATAAATTTTAATTTGCCCTGAGGTGAAAACACAGATTAAAATTTTACCAAGCCCTTTAATCTATAATTTTTTTTTTGAGAATACTTTCAACAGATATACAATATGCATAACACAGAATAAACCTTCATGCACAGAGAAGATGAATCTGACATAATTTCGCTAGCATAACTCTCTACGATTTTCACAAAACTACAAAAATGTAAAGGAGAGAACAACAAAGACAAGAGAATCTCCTCAACAAAGATAGGAGATTCAACAATAAACTAATAAGATTTAAGGAATCAAGAAAACCAGACAAGATCCCAACCTGAGAAGCTTTCCTGGAAGATTCTCTGGGATGAGCTCAATCCTGCAACCGGTTTCCAAGCTATTTGCTCCTACCAGCAATCCTCTGGTAAAATTTCTTTACCTCCAAATCTTGCCTCCAAAATAATTTTTGTCTTCCCAAATTTTTAGCCTCTTCCCGTGAACTCCCCAGGAAAATCCCAAAAAATAAAATAATCTCTTACCTCTACTTCTAGTTTGAAAAAAAACTTCCTCTAAAACATAGTCTTAAATTTTATTAATAAAGAAATATTATGTTTTCTTTCATAGTTTCCAAAAACACATAAATAGAAAGAATATAAGGCAATAATTTAATTCTTTTTATTTTATTTTAAAAAACTAGAGATCATTAAATACAATTGATTTAATTCACATTCTGCTAATATGTAAATACAATTATATTTTTATAATAATGCAATCACAACCCAATTTAATTACTTCCTTTATTTAGTTAAATTCATAATTACAAACGCATAATAACACATAATTTAATTCTTCTAACTATGCAATAACATTATGAACTTAAATAAATTAATTTATCCATAATTGCACGCAAACAAAGCAACCCCAAACAAAGACTCTGAAAAAGGTCAACAAAGCAAAACTTGAAGACCGAACCATAGAAGGACAACTGACTAGCGACACTCACAAGAGTGTAACAGGGTCAAACTAGGGTCAACCACTATCTCCTCCACTCCCATCAGACAAATAAGGCACGCTCAGACTTGTGAAACCAGGTGGAGACGATACCCTGTACCTAACCGGTACTTGTACCTGCAATATGTTGCATCATCGAACAACACATGCACATATATACATATAGAATACATGGCATACACACCAATGAAGGAGAATCGCGACGTTCCCTGTCTCACCGGAGTGAGTGAAGGAAAATCATCCCCTTGCATCCAATACATTTGCAAACACGCAACAAATATATGACACATCGCATAGACAAAGTAAAGTGTCAGTGAAATGTAATAGTCCATAAATTCTACAATCACAAATATTGAAATACTGTAAATAAAGTATGCATCCCATATTCAGATAAAGCATGTAATAAAGTCCATAAGTTTGAATAACACATAAAGCAATGTATCCACTGAAAGTACACCATAGAGAAAAATGAATCTAACAAGCTCAGTCGTGGAGGGGTACTACATCCTCCCCCCCAAAACTAGGCTTACTCCTGGAAGCCTAAAACATATAAGAATAAAGCTCTCTCATCTTCACTGCATCCTCCCAAGTCACTGAGGTCTCATCATTTGGGTCCCATAGGACCGTTACCTGGTTGATGGTGCGACCCCTGAGGGTCAAGTCTCGATGCTGAAGAATTCGCACGGGCTCCATAGAAAGTTGCCCATCCTCGACCTGCAAAGAGTTCCAATCAAGAACATGAGTCACATCAGGGTGATAAGGTCATAGAACAGAATCATGGAAGACATCTTGGATGCGGGATAGACTTGGTGGCAAGACAAGATAGTAGGCTACAAGTCCTATCCTCTCGAGGATCTCAAAAGGACCAGCAAAATTAGGCACCAACTTAGAACCCTTTCCATAACGGATCGGACTCTTTCGCAGACGCACTCTCAAAAACACACGGTTGCCAACAGAAAATGGACGATCTACCCTATGAGCATCTGCATACTTCTTCTGCCTATCTTGGGCAGCTACCAAATGCTCTTGAATCCGCTCAACCTGCTGCTCCATCTCTCGAAGAATATCCGGTCCTATAAGCACCATGTCCTCAGGCCGATCCCAACTCAAAGGAGTACGGCAAAGATGACCGTACAATGCCTGGAACGGAGACATACCTATGGAGCTATGGTACCCATTGTTGTAAGCAAACTCCACTAGGTAAATGCAATCCTCCCAACGCAACTGCTGGTCCATAACATACATGCGAAGCATGTCCTCCAACACCTGATTCACACGCTCAGTTTGACCGTTGGTCTCTGGATGGTAAGCTGAACTAAAGTTCAACTGTGTCCCTAAAGCATGCTGAAGTGAGGTCCACAATGCTGAGGTAAAGATGAGATCTCTATCAGAAATGATCCGCCTTGGAATTCCATGAAATCTCACCACATCTTCCAAGAAGACACATGCCACTACTGCTGCCGTATAGAAAGCTCAAATAGGTACAAAGTGAGCGACCTTGGTCAATCTATCAACAATCACCATGATGGTGTTGGCAATATTGCATTATAACAGACAATGAAAGATTGTTGGCATTTCATAAGGATATTGAGAAGGTTGTTGATGATTATGGATATAATTGATTAAAGATGTTTTACTGTCTTGATATTATTATTTTGTCATTGATGTCAAGAAATTGATTTTTCAGTATGATGTTGTCATATCTTGAGAAGTATGATATGAAGATTATAAAGATGTCGGTAAAAGACACAGGAAAGAATATGATGAATAAGGGGATGAATAAGGTATTCAATGGGCAACTACTACCGAGTCAGACAATGATGAGATCATGATGTTTTAGATTGTTTTAACATCATACATATGTTGTAAATTGTAAAGGTTAAAACTATACTATGTTATCAAGAAAAGAACCTAGTCGGTAAACCCTAAGGAACCTAGTCAGTAAACCCTAAGGTTATCGCTATCGGTTAATAAAGGCGGAATGTCTACCGAGTGAAGTTTAGTATTCACCGAGTTGTTACCGAGTTGTAATTGAGCTATAACAGAATGTATTAAATGTTTACATGCGGTATTTAATGAAGGAAGTTGATGAGTTGGAGCAGATTAAATGATTGGTAAGTCGTGGAAGAAGTTTGTTAACAAATCTAAGGCAATGAAAAGTCGGCATGAAGATCTACAGCTTAGATTGAACCGCAATACCTTGGCACAAGTTCCAAGACTAGTATGCAAGTTCCAAGGTAGGGTAAAACATTTTCAGATCGAAAGATGCATTGAATTTGGACAAGATTGAAGATCTGATGGCTATGATTGATCATGGGAAATGTGATCAAAGAGATTAAGCGGTTACATAATTGTTTATAAATAGGAAACTATTGATAAACAATGTATGCAAGCAAGTGTATGCACAGGGATGCTACATAGTGATTATCGAGCACAGAAGCTTGAAGACCTGTTTGAATAACAGAGTATAGAAGCCCAACAGATAGACAAGATTAGTTCTATGTCTAGATTGTATTGAACAAATAAGAATCTGGTTTAGCATTTTAGATGTGAAGTTGCAGATAGATTTTTATTACTGTTATTTTGTGAAAGTGATAGAAAATCTCTTAACTGAGTGGACTTAACAGTATTATATGTAAACCTTCTAGCAAGGTGACATTCTGATTGAGTGTTTGAAATCCTTTAACAAGGTCACTTCTAACAAAGTGAAGATCCTAACAGATCTGAGGGAAATCCCTTCACCGAGTCACATCTAGCAATGTGTTTGTAATCTTTAACAGGATTTGCTTTTAACCAAGCATACTCTAGAAGAGTATATTTCTTAGTGGGTCCGAAATTCCACAGTGGTTTTTCCCTATTTGGGTTTCCACGTTAAATATGGTGTTATGAGGTTTATATTGTTCATATGCTTTTGAGTTTGCATTTTTAACAGTTTTGGTTATATTACTGATATATATGTTACCGAGGTTGAATCTGATGTTTTTATGGATGATTAAGTTTTATATGATTCACCCCCCCCCTCTCATCTTGTTGGCTATTAGATATGTACTTATATTAAGTATCAAAACTATTAGATGGCATCATGTCGATGTGAAGAGACAGGTAATCCAACATTGAAGTCCATGAAAATGATGTCCCATTTCCAATCTGGTACGAAATTAGGCTGCAAAAGCCCCGTTGGGTGCTAGTGCTCTGCCTTCACCCGCTGGCATTCTAAACACCTCGACATGAAATCAACAATGTCACACTTCATGCCGGCCCAATGATAAATCTTCTTAAGATCCGTGTGCATCTTCTTGACACTAGGATGTGTTGAATAGGTGCACGATGGGCCTCAGTCATGATCAAATTGCGAAGACCTTCTAAAGGAGGTACATAGATCTGACCAAGATGACGAAGAAGACCATCTGCCTCAAGATTATAACCAACAAACCTACCCTCCAATGGCTTTCTGGATTCCAACACGGCTCTGACATCCTGATACCAAGTATCCTAGGGAAGAACTCCAAGAATCCTCTCTCTCAAGTCCACTCAAAGGAACAATGCTGACACTTCATGCCGCCTACGACTCAAGGCATCAACCACAACATTCTCCTTCCCCTGAATATAATGAACCTCAAAATCATACTCGCAGAGGAATTCCATCCACCTTCGTTGTCGAGCATTCAAGTTTGGCTACGTGAAGATATATTGCAAACTGCGGTGATCACTATGCAGCTCAAACCAACACCCTAATAGGAAATGTCGCCACTTGACCAATGCATGCACTACGGCTGCCAACTCCAGATCGTGAACTGGGTAGTTCAACTTGTGATCCTTGAGTTTGTGAGACTCATAGGCAACCGCACGTCCCTCTTGCATCAACACTGCACCTATACCTTCTCAAGAGGCATTTGTGCATACCATAAAGTCTCTGGATGGATCAGGAACTGCCAAAATCGGAGCACTGACAAGGAGTTCCTTCAAGGTATGAAAAGTTGCCTCGCACTGCTTTGACCAAACAAACTTCTTCCCTTTCCTCTGAAGAGAAGTGATCAGGTGCCCTATCTGGGAGAAGCCCTGAACAAAATGACGGTAGTATCCAACCAAGCCCATAAAACTCTGAATCTTTGAAACATTGGTCGGCGCTGGCCAATCCACAATGGCTTGGATCTTTGAAGGATCCACAGATATACCCTCTCTTGAAACCACATATCAAAGGTACTTCACCTCGGTCTGGAAGAAATCACACTTCACCAAATTGGCATAAAGATGATTCTCCCTCAAGCACTGCAATACCTATCATAGGTGACCCTCATGCTCTTCCACAGATCTAGAGTAAATCAATATGTCATCTAAGAACACCAGGACAAAATGATCAAGGTAGGTGCGAAACACCCCATTCACGAGGCACTTGAAAATTGAAGGTGCGTTTGTCAACCCAAATGGCACTACTGTGAACTCATAGTGACCATAGCGCGTACGAAACACCGTCTTATGAACATCTGCATCCTAAATGCGCAACTAATGATACCCAAATTTCAGATCAATTTTAGAGAACACCTTGGCTCCCTTCACCTGATCGAAAAGATCATCTATACAAGGCAATGTATATCGATTATGGATGGTTAGCTTATTCAGTTGTCGGTAATCAATGCACAACTGAAGAGAACCATCCTTCTTCTTGACGAATATAATAGGCGCACCCCAAGGAGAGACACTAAGATGAATGAATCCCTTTGCCAAAAATTCCTCCATCTACAACTTCAACTCACTCAGCTCTTGAGTGGTCATCCTATACAGAGCTTTCGAACTAGGTTCCGCACCAGGATCCAAGTCAATGCGAAAGTCTATGTCTCACTTCGGAGGCATACCAGGAATATCCAACAGAAACACATCAACATACTTTTGAAGAATAGGGTGAGCACCAAGAGCGATTTCTCGACTCTCTTCCTCATCCACATCCTCAAGCGCAACTGCAAAAAGCTAGCACCCCTGACGCATACACTGCTTAAGTTGCATAGCAGAAATCATACGTAAGGATACTGATCTTTGAACTCCAACAATCCCCACTTTCCTGCCATGGTCATCTAAACACTCAACCGTTTTCTGACGACAGTCTACATGAGCACTGTGAGAAGATAGCCAATCCATCCCCAACACTACTCCATAGGAACCCAAAGGAATGACATGAAGGTCAACAGAAGTAACAAAGGGTCCTAGGTCCAACTCACAACTAGGAACATAAGAATCTATAGACACTCGCACCTCGATAGCAAACTCTACTTGCCACCTATCCGTCTGCTTAGCAGACGTGAGTCCACACTACTCCACAATGGACGAGGAAATAAAGGAATCCGAAGCACCGGAGTCAAAAAGTACTGAAATAGGGATATCACAAGAGTAGCAAGCTCCTCTACCTGGTCCTCTACCTCCAGTCAGCCCGCTAGACTGCTAAAAGCTTCCCCTGCTAGGGGCCTGGGATGCACTCTGAGAAGACTATCCTAGAAAACCCTGTTTGCTCCTCTGCCAATTCCCGTTTCTCCTATGCTGAGAATTGCCACCTTGCTGGCCCTATGACTGTTTCGGTCTCGGTGGTTGTTGCTGCTACTGTCCACCCTTAGCGGGTGCCTAAGGAGTCCTAAATGGTACAGCTGACTGGGACTGATTCCCATGAGCTCTGTTCCCACTGAAGGGTGCACCCCCAATCTGCACACCTGACTGACCACCTAGTGCTCGGCTAAGGTTCTGCTCAACCAATCTGGCTTTTGCCATGGCTATCTCAACTGAAGCTGGCTTAAAAACTCTCACCCCTCCACTGATACGGTCATTAAGACCTCTCAAGAAATGCTGCATGAGCATAGCCTCATCGTTGCCAATCCCGACATAATGTTTCAGCTCGTAGAATCTGTGCTCGAACTGGTCAACTGACATACCAAATTGCCGCAAAGCGTAGAACTCATTTGCCCGAGTCTGCCTCCATTGCAGTGAGAGAAACTGTGCCTTGAATCTCACTAAGAATATCTCCCAAGAAACGGTGTTGATACTCAGACCGATCTTTTCCTCCTCTAACATCCACCAAATCGACACAAAATAATCCAGACACATGATGGCACATCTCGCTCTGGTGTTTCTGCTATAAGGAAACATAGTGAAACATCTATCCAAACTAATCAACCAAGTCTCTGCCTCGAGGCCTGTGCCTCGACCATTGAAGAAGGGAGTGTTAGTTCTCTTTAAGTCCCTAATGTGACCCATGGGAGCTGGATCCGGAACAATAGGGACCTCCCTCCTTTTGGGAGACCTCTCTCTCTCTCTCTCTATTTCCTCTGAAATCGGGTGATGCAATTCTTCGACCTGAGCATGACTAGGCTGCTCACCCTCAGGCCTAGGGCCTAGCCTAGCTATAACCTCTTGGAACATCTATCTTAGCTCTTCTCTTTTAGAAACTTGCTCTTTTGCACGTGGTTCATCCTGGTGAACCGACTGTTCCTGCTCCACACTCACATGAGCAAGTGGTGGGGAAGGACTACGACGATCGGAACCCCGACCTCGTCCCCCACCTCTACCTCTATTACGGCCTCCTGCACGACCACCTCCCCTAGCTCTCCTAGCTATGACCTAACCCTACAAAAGAGAGAAAGGTTCAGATCAATGACGGGGATAACAAGGGAACAATGCAATCATTAAGACCTACACACAAAGTCAAACTGAATGGGCTCACTACAATCCCAGAGTACCCAGTGTTGAAACTTGGCTCTGATACCAAGTGTAATGCCCCACCAGAAACCCTAAAGGAAAACCACACTACATGACAAATAAATGGTACAACAATTTTCTTTTAAAAAGATTAAGTGCATTCATTATAATAAAGCACGTTTAATAACACAAGCGGAAGTCTAACAATGACATCCTAAAGGGTTGCCAATGAAGATTACTTCGAATTAATACTACATCACAATGTTAATCCAATTATCCATCTAATTTAGGGAAAATCAAATACGATTAATTAACTCAACTCCAAAAACTGAAATCCAACTAGATAGGTTTAAAGAGTTACAATGTATTTACTTCCAATGATTCATTTACACCAAAGAGAGGATAACTGAAATATCATACATTCCATTGAATCTTAAATTACAACATTCCATAAATTACATAACTTCAATAGGATAAATAAAGTACATAGGTTATAATGCCAAGGTTACAAGTTTAATAATACAATGACCACATGGTCACAACTGAACAATAATCTCGAACATGAGCTAGATCAAGAGCCACGAACTAAGATCCACTAGCGAAGCCAATCCTCGCAAGAAGGTAAGAACCAAGATATCCGATGGGGAAGTGGCACTACCACCCAACCATGTGATCCCATAATGGAACCACCCCACCGTGCTAGGAGATAGCAGAGACCCTTAAGCAAGCAATAAGACAAGTATGACAGTACACATGACTCCGTAGAACTCAAGTGACTCAACTCACAAAACACTAGTGACCCTAAAGAGAGAGTGTCATCACATGGCTTGAGACGGTTACCCTAGGTAGGTCTCCATAGGTCCCGACCCCCATCTTGGGTTATCTTGGTAACCTCTCCCGAACCCCTGGCTCCATCTAAGCATCATGTGGACCCTATCAACCTTTCGTGAAGACAAGGTGGTAGGTTTGCCATTCCAGGCCTTCCCACACACCTTGAGCCTTTACAAGCACTCAACTGTGTGCGGGGTACAATATCTTAATTAATTTATTAACTACCCACCCCCTAATCAATTGTTAGATTATCACTTATTATTTGACTTTCAAAGGGTTATCGTGCCATCCTCTTTGGGTGTGGCCCCCTGAAATCCACTCTCTCACCCAGGACACTAACAGGAAGGATCTCTCTAAGAGACTCTATGGCGAACTGACAGCCATACCTACTCTTGACATAACACAGGTGAAGGATTTACAACCACTATTCAGGATTGACCATTTAGAAACATAATACACAATGGTTCATATCCACAGGGTTTAACAACAACACCTGACTAAGGGAATATACCACATACGACAAAATGATAACTCACCAAAATTGCAGCAATATCTAACTTAACTGCAATAATTAAAAAAAACACAAGATCCAACAGACAATATTTTCTTATAGATACTTGCAATAGAGATTTTCTAGAAATAAAGAATTTAATTCTATATTAATATAAGGAAACTATGAAATCATATTTCCAATAAGGTTGATTTAATCCACATTAAAATTAATTCCCTAGTCATATGATCATGATTAATTTACAAATGAATCCGATTAGACTATAACTATAATCTAATTTTAATTCTAAATTAAACCTATATATACTACAATATAATATAATTTCAATATAAATATATATTCCTCGAATATTATTTTATACAATTATATTATATTAAAATATATATATAAAAGAAGAAGATCTATTTTAAAAAAAAACAACATTTATTTCCTAAAATTATGCAGTCTTCTTTTCTCCAAAATGTTAACTTTATTTTTTTTAGATATAACATCTTTCTCCTAAATTTAAGCAGTACTTCTATTTCCAAAAACTACTAAATTTATATTTAGAAATAACATTTTTCTTACAAAATTTTTGTAATACTTCTATTTTCCAAAATATATATAACTAAATAGCAGAATAACAAAATAATAATAATAAATAAATAAATAAATAAATAAATATATATATATATATAAATAAATAAATAAATAAATAAATAAATATATATATATATATATATATATATATATATATATATATATATATATATATATATATATATATATATATATATATATATATATATATATATATAAACTATTTTTTTAACTTGAAGAAAGAATACAAAAATAATACCAAAATCATAATTTTTGGGCAATTGGAGGAGGCGCTGTGGAAGTTTAACGGTGGCCTGCTGCTACCTCACGGTAGCAGGTACTACCATATGGTAGTACTGCTGTCGTGGGGTAGCAGCTGCTACCTTATGGTAGCATTACTACCGTGGGGTAGAGGCGCTACCTCCTTCGAATTTCTTTTTTTTGTTTTAAATTTTTTTTTGTTTATTATTATTTTTTTAAAAATTCACAATTCATTTCAAAAACAATGAATTCACAGAGAATATCCTTTCTGTCAAATATGTATTTTTTTTTTAAATTTCAACTCGTTTAAAATGAAATTCTCAGAGATTATTTTTTCTGACTAAAATGTATATATATTTTTTTTGAAAAATTTCAATTCATTTCAAAATGAATTTCTCAGAGATGAGTCTCTATGTAGAGCCATACATTTTCTTCCTAATATTTTTTAAAAATAAATTTGAATATAGCGCGAGATGGAAACAAAGGTAAAATTTCCCCAAATAAATTTTAATTTTGCCTGAGGTGAAAACATAGATTAAAATTTTACCAGGCCCTTTAATCTATAATTTTTTTTCTGAGAATACTTTCAATAGAAATACAATATGCATAACATAGAATAAACTTTCATGCATAGAGAAGATGAATCTGACATAATTTCGCCAGCATAACTCTCTACGATTTTCACAAAACTACAAAAATGTAAAGGAGAGAACAACAAAGACAAGAGAATCTCCCCAACAGAGAAAGGAGATTCAACAATAAATTAATAAGATTTAAGGAATGCAAGAAAACCCTACAAGATCCCAACCCGAGAAGCTTTCCTGGAAGATTCTCTTGGATGAGCTCAATCTTGCAACCAGTTTCCAAGCTATTTGCTCCTACCAGCAATCCTCTGGTAAAATTTCTTTACCTCCAAATCTTGCCTCCAAAATAATTTTTGTCTTCCCATGAACTCCCCAAGAAAAACCCCAAAAATAAAATAATCTTTTTCCTCTACTTCTAGTTTGAAAAAAAACTTCCTCTAAAACATAGTCTTAAATTTTATTAATAAAGAAATATTCCTTTTTCTTTCCTAGTTTCCAAAAACACATAAATAGAAAGAATTAGCAAACAATTTGTTTTTCTTTTCTTTTTCTCATGCCCAACTAATTAACTTTTCCCAAAAAGAATATAAGGCAATAATTTAATTCTTTTTATCTTTTATTTTTTATTTAAAAAAAAAACTAGAGATCATTGAATACAATTGATTTAATTCATATTCTATAATATGTAAATACAATTATATTTTTATAATAATGCAATCACAACCCAATTTAATTACTTCCTTTATTTAATTAAATTCATAATTACAAACACACAATAACACATAATTTAATTCTTCTAACTATGCAATAACATTATGAACTTAAATAAATAAATTAATCCATAATTGCACGCAAACAGAGCAACCCCAAACAAAGACTCTGAAAAAGGTCAACAAAGCAAAACTTGAAGACCGAACCATAGAAGGACACCTGACTGGCGACACTCACAAGAGTGTAACAGGGTCAGACTAGGGTCAACCACTATCTCCTCCACTCCCATCGAACAAATAAGGCACGCTCAGACCTATGAAACCAGGTGGAGACGATACCCCGTACCTAACCGGTACTTGTACCTGCAATATCCTGCATCATCGAACCACACATGCACATATATACATATAGAATACACGGCATACACACTGATTAAGGAGAATCATGATGTTCCCTGTCTCACCAGAGTGAGTGAAGGAAAATCATCCCCTTGGATCCAATACATTTGCAAACACGCAACAAATATATGACACATCGCATAGATAAAGTAAAATGTTAGTGAAATGTAATAGTCCATAAATTCTACAATCACAAATACTGAAATACTATAAATAAAGTATGCATCCCATATTTAGATAAAGCATGTAATAAAGTCCATAAGCCTGAATAACACATAAAAGCAATGTATCCACTGAAAGTACACCATAGAGAAAAATGAATCTAACAAGCTCAGTCGAGGAGGGGTACTACATATTGCTTTGGCTGGAGAAAAATGACATAACTTTCAAATGGTAGGGAGTTAGGTCTGGAAATTTGAAACACGCGTCAATGATAGGGAAATAGGTCCACACAATTATTTACACTTCATGACAAATCTTAGGATGAGATATTTTAATCATTTTGGGGAACCAAACACCAAAAATTGAAATTTTAAAATATGACAAATTATGAACTGGGTTTGGCTGAAAATTGGCCACATGACACAAAATGATGCTAGTCACATGTCTATCAAATGGTTTCCCTCAATTCTTGGTAATTTCCAAAATTCATCCATTTTTCATATTTTAACTGGCAATGACCTTTGATTGCGCGTTCACTGTTTACGTGTAAACACCTATTGGATCTTCATTCAACATTGAGATCGATTTGAAATTAAAATTTTAGGTATGCCAAATATGGGGGTATGCTCCAAAATTGAGCATTTCTAACCATCTTGGCAAAAGTTTAAGAAATGAGGTTAAGAATGCTAAAAAACTGAGCATTTCTAACCTTCTGCTTCAAAGACTGTGATTTTGACCTCGGAAACCATTGATCACAGAGGGGAATCAAGGAGGAATGCAACTAATTTTTTAAGACAAATTTTTATCGCAAATGACCATACATATTAAAATAATTAAAAATATTAAATTATTATTTGAGAAATAATTTAAATATTTTACATTTATTGCTTTGGCAGGAGAAAAATGACATAACTTTCAAACGGTAAGGAGTTAGGTCCTGAAATTTGAAACACACATCAATGGTAGGGAATTAAGCCCACACAATTATTTACACCTCATGGTGAATCCTAGGATGAGATATTTTAATCATTTTGGGGCAACAAACACCAAAAATTTAAATTTTAAAATATGACAAATTATGAACTGGGTTTAGTTGAAAATTGGGCACATGACACAAAATGATGCTAATCATATGCCTATAAAATGGTTTCCATCAATTCTTGGTAATTTCAAAAATTCATCCATTTTTCATATTTTAACTAGAAGCGACCTTGGATTGCATGTTCACTATTTACGTGTAAACACCTATTAGATCTTCATTCAACATTGAGATTGATTTGAAATTAAAATTTTAGGTATGCCAAATATGGGGGAAACACTTTATCAAGCTTATTCTTTTTGGAAGATTGGGGAGGAATATCTTCATCATTCAAAAGCTCATTTTTAGTGATTTCTATGGAAGGAGAAA